>NC_057719.1:80771559-80800408 GCF_004010195.1 Chiloscyllium plagiosum
CTTAGCAGGACATATACACTTAATGTTAAGGTCCTAGGGAATGTTGCTGAACAAAGTGACCTTGGAGTGCAGGTTCCTAGCTCCTTGAAAGTGGAGTCGCAGGTAGATAGGATAGTGAAGGCGGCCTTTGGCATGCTTTCCTTTATTGGTCAGTGTATTGAGTACAGGAGTTGGGAGGTCATGTTGCGGCAGTGCAGGACATTGGTTAGGCCACTATTGGAATATTGTGTGCAATTCTGGTCTCCTTCCTATCGGAAAGATGTTGTGAAACTTGAAAGGGTTCAGAAAAGATTTACGGGGTTGGAGGATCTGAGCTATAGGGAGAGGCTGAACAGGCTGGGACTGTTTTCCCTTGAGCGTCGGAGGCTGAGGGGTGACCTTATAGTGTTTTACAACATTGTGAGGGGCATGGATAGGATAAATAGACAAAGTCTTTTCCCTGGGGTCGGGGAGTCCAGAATTAGAGGGCATAGGTTTAGGGTGAGAGGGGAAAGATATAGAAGAGACCTAAGGGGCAACTTTTACAAGCAGAGGGTGGTACGTGTATGGAATGAGCCACCAGAGGATGTGGTGGAGGCTGGTACAATTGCAACATTTAAGAGGCATTTGGATGGGTATATGAACAGGAAGGGTTTGGAGGGATATGGGCCGGGTGCTGGCAGGTGGGACTAGATTGGGTTGGGATATCTGGTCGGCATGGACGGGTTGGGCCAAAGGGTCTGTTTCCGTGCTGTACATCTCTATGACTCTATGACCAATCAAGTATTTCTGGCCAGCTGAACCTTACTTAGTGCACTCTCCCTGTTGCCAGCTGCCCTGCAAGCACGCTTCACCCAGGGTTTGAACAAAGATGTGTAAACAGCACTTAGGGACAAATTGTCTGCACTTTTTTTAAAAAAAGTGAAGCAATCCCTTGCACAATCTTTTGGTTTATAAATCAGTCATTTTCCCATTTAAGTGCAGAATCAAAAATACATAAAAGATACAATCTTTAAAGACAAATATCCCATTGTTTCAGATAATGCATTCCAAATCACAGCATTTAAAAATTAATTCCTTTTCTCCCCCTAATGTCTTTCGCCCCATTATCTTAAATCTGTATGCTTTGCTTGTTGACTGTCTTGCTCTTAGAAACATGGTTTCTTTTCTTATTTACTATTAACTAAATCCATCCTAATGTTGATGACCTCTCTTAAATCTCCTTCTGAGCTTAAGGAGAAAACTTCCAACTTCATTAGTTTCTCCCAGGGATACCTTCCACCAAATGGGATGTGGAACATTTAGCTCAGTAGACTCAGTAAGAGCTGGTGCAATGTGCAGCTTCAGGAGATATGGCTGCATCAACAACATTGAATCAGCAGTGACCTAAAAAGGAATAAGCCATTTATTTCAATTCGCCATGGGTGATAGAGATTATTCTTTCCCTTCTTTTAAGCATTTAAATGGTAGAAGTAATATTCCTTGTTTTGTGCTGTCCAGGGACAATTAGCACAGAATGAACTACTAGTGAGATCTACCAATATTCATGCCTAACTGTTACAATCTCCATGGAGACCATTAATGTTTAAAGAGAAATTTGAACAGTTGGCTATGTACTAAAAAGATAAAGCCACATGAGTCAACAAAGAAAAGTGTCAAAAAAAACCCGACATAGGTAATTATTTATAGTTTACATTTACAATAAAATACAACAGATACTTTAGATTGAAACCTTTATTGGAATCTCTTTCCTTTTTCACTATGATTGCTCCAGGAAACTTTTATCTCATATCACATTCTTCAAGGTTATGCACAAACTACAGGAGAAAGTGAGGACTGGAGATCAGAGCTGAAAATGTGTTGCTGGAAAAGCGCAGCAGGTCAGGCAGCATACAAGGTGCAGGAGAATCGACGTTTCGGGCATGAGCCAAACTATAGCACAGCTCTCTCCAACTGCCTTATAAGGCAGTTTTTTTTAGATCAAGCTTGATTTTTACTCTCAATTCTTGCACAATGCTTTCAATAGCAAATTAGAAACGCCCTTGGCTTCTGATACCCCTATTCCCATGGTCCACAACTGCTCCATAACTTTTGGCAGATTTTTCTGTCTTGCTGCTCGATTTACCTGGAGTGTGTGAACTAATGGTTTCCACTCTAAAGGCTACATTTTAACCTCTTGCTTAAAGCTAAGCTAATCTTCTAGTCTCCTTTCCTTCACAAACTGAACATGAGGTCCTACTTGAATTTTTCATGGTGTACAATGAATTTAGTATTTCTCTGCTTAAGGTGCAGGCTTAGCTAATATTTCTCTCTTTTGTTCCTTTGAGTCAGTGAGCTGCAAAATTACACAAGACTCCTAAATATATAACTTCACCTGTCTGTCGCTGTGAACAAAAGCATACTGAAAATAAAACAAAGTATCCAACTAATTTCCATAGGCCATCTTCATGGCAATGGAATATACTTGGGATGTTCCGATCAGAAATGTAAATGAACTCTCTTTTACCTTCAAAACCCCCTTTTGATCCTAAAACCTATGTGAACAATTTATCTGCAAAGGGATTAAGATCCCTCTTTCCAAAGTCTGATTCCATGAAGGAACTCTATTGTTTACAATGGTTTTTAGGTTTTTTGATCTGTCAACTATGTGGATCATCTAAATTCCTTATTGAAATTACTGCAGACTTCTGTCCTCAATTTTTTAATTCGCTCCTAGGATGTGAGCATCACTGGATGGGCTAGCATTTATTGCCCATCCCTAGTTGCCCTTGCTAAGGTGGTAGTAGGCTACCTTCTTGAACCGTTACAATCCATGCGCTGTCGGTTGACCCACAAATGCCCTTAGGCTTTTGACCCAACAACAGTAAAGGAAGGGCGACATATTTCCAAGTCAGGGTGGTGAGTGGCTTGGAGGGGAACTTGCAGGTGGTGGTGTTCCCATGTAGCTGCTGCCCTTGTCCCTCTAAATGGAAGTGGTTGTGGGTTTAGAAGGTGCTGTCTAAGGGTCTTTGGTGAATTTCTGCAGTGCACCTTGTAGATCGTACACACTGCTGCTACTGAGCACCGGTGGTGGAGAAAGTGGATACTTGTGGATCAAAATCATCCATTGCCTTTTCTTTTCTTCTAACTCTAACCTTATGAAACAAACAGGAGAAACATTTCAAAGTGTACTGACACCAGGAGTGTCCAAATTGCTGTTATTTCAGAGTTTTTTACCAGATTTTCAAGAAGTGATATCTATTTATCTTATATTTAATACTGATCAAAAGCTATGCTGTTATGAATTATGAAATAAGATACTCACAACACCTCAAGTAAAAAAAAACAGGGCATATTTGGTAGGGGCGATTTTAATGGTGCACTGAAGACGCACTTTGGAAGTAATTATGGGCCAGCACTTTTGGGAAGGCTTTATCTCTTATTTTGTTAACCTGTTTGTTTAATCAATCTGTTATTACACACTCTGGAGTAGGTGGGATTTGAACCTACTCCCTTGAGTAGGGACACTACCACTGCACCAGAAGAGAGGGCCCTCTTTTATCTGTCTAAGCTTTACAATTTCATGTTACTCGATAAAGCAGTTCCTGCTCCCCCACCCCAAAATCCTCAATTATCAAGCCCTTTGAGCTCCTCCAATTCTTGCGCCTGATCCATCCTGATTTTCAGCAACCTCCCTGTTGACAGCCATGCTTTCAGCTGGATGAGGAAGACCGAGACCCTGACAAATGCTTCTGAGACATGAGTTCAAATCCCACCACAGAAGCTGGAGGATTTTAAAGTGCAATTTTATTTTTAAAAAAAACGCAACTAAAAGTAAAGGCTTCTTTCCAGAAATGATGATCAAGAAACCTACAGATTGTTGTAGAATCCCACTTGGTTCAATAGTGTCCCTTAGAAAGGAATGTGCCAACATGTGATACCAAAGCCTCAGCAAACTGAGTGACTGCTAATGGCTGAAATGGCCCAACAAAGCAAATCAGTTACATCAAACTGCTACAGAAAAGTTGAAGAATAATAAAACTGGAGAGATGACCAGGCATTGGTCAACAACAGCACACTTTAGGTGAAAGTGGGTACTGCAGATGCTGGAGATCAGAGTCACGATTAGAGTGGTGCTGGAACAGCATAGCAGGTCAGGCAGCATCCGAGGAACAGGAAAAATCAATGTTTCGGGCAAAAGCCCTTCATCAGCACACTTTACCCAATCATCTCTGCAAGGTCCTCCTCCTCACTGACCTTCCCTTGCTTGCTATCAATCCAACACACACCCTGATCACCTCCCTTTCTCAAGTAAAGTCAAATATCACATGACACTGGGTTATAGTTCAACAGGTTTCTATTAAACCACGAGCATTTGGAGCCCCGTCCCTCCTTCAGGTAGCTAGTGAATAAGTCAAGTCTCAAGTCAGTCAAACTGGTCTCTTGATAGGCATTCCTCTGCTTCCCAGGAATTGAATTGATTGTCAAGGATACCAAGGCACAGTGAAAAGCTTTGCCAGGATACTGTATTTTCAACATTCTCCAATGGTGTCATAGTCAAAGACATTGAGGGTTGTTGCAAACACCTTAGCACATTTTAAGACTGCCAACCACATGTCTCACTTGCAGATTAGCTTGCTTGCTAACTGTTAAAGCACAATTGGCCTCATCAACACAATGTTCTGTAGCATTATTCACTAGTCACATTAATGATGATGGTCTAATAATCACTTGTCGGGGATTCGTTCACTCCACACATTAGTTTACTTAAAATAGTGAAACATGTAATAAGATATGATTTGGAGGAGACGGTGTTGTGAGATTTTTAAACTATGTAATAAGTTAAGTAGAGGTCACAGCCAACAATTGTGCAACTTGATCGCAAATGCAAAGTAGACTAACTGCTGTATACAAAACAAATAAAGACAAGCTACCCAACAACAATGACAAGTGCAAGTGTTTGGGCAAGAGACCCTGGAAGGAAACTCACTCCTTTTACTACAACTCTAGTTAGATTCTGGGTGAGAAAGTCCACGAGAGACTGTTACAACCAACAACTAAGGCCCTTAAGTGGACAATTAATGACAAACACTATATTCCCAGAGATGAGAAAGTTAGCTAATTTCCTGAGTGGGGAAAACATGGTTATGGGGTTGGGGTTTCCAATTACCCCAGTTATTAAACATAGATGAGGGGCATGGAGGTTGCCACAGGAACCTTAGTCTTTGGCCACTTGACTCCCTTCTACCCACGAGTCCAACCTCATGAGATCAACATTACAAAGTATTTACCTTCTCAGCACTCGAGCCCCTGAATTGGACCAGCCCCTGATAGGTCACCAGAAGATGCCAGCCAAACGTACTAGTGTCGAAGGCCTGTGATCCACTGAGAAACTTGCCCATACTGGCCTGTCTTTTTTTTTATTTCAAAAATATACTTTATTCATAAAATAATTTGATGGTCTGTACAGTTGGACACGCCATACATATGTAAACATTCCATTTGTTTGTATACCGAAACAGAGTAATCATTCCTATTTACAGGTCTGTACGATTACATTTTTAGCTGAGGCGTCAGCAGAGCCCAAATGACTGCATGGACCCCCTGTTCTTCTTTAGGCAGGCAGACGTTACACGGTGGTCTTTACTACCGCACCTTGGCGGCAGCTGCCCCAAGCTTCAGCGCGTCCCTCAACACGTAGTCCTGTACCTTGGAATGTGCCAGTCTGCAACACTCAGTCGGGGTCAACTCCTTCAGCTGGAAGATCAACAGATTTCGGACCACCCAGAGAGCGTCCTTCACCGAGTTGATGACCCTCCAGGCACAGTTGATGTTCAGCCAAGCCATGTCTTGGTGTTTGTTGGAAAGTTCTGGCGATGAGGCATTCTGCCAAATGGCTTTGACAGTCTGCTGAGGGAACCGCTCGATAGGATCCACCCTCTCTTTTTCCCGAAGGGTCTCGAGGACACTATGTGCTGACCACTTCCTGATGGACTTGTGGTCAAAGGTGTTTTTCTTCATAAACTTCTCCACGAAGGACAGGTAATACGGAACGGTCCAACTACTCTGAGCATTCCGCAGCAGTGAGGCAAGGCCCATCCTTCGCAACACCGGGGACAGGTAGAACCTCAGTACATAGTGACACTTGGAGTTTGCGTACCGGGGATCCACGCACAGCTTGATGCAGCCACACACAAAGGTGGCCATCAGGGTGAGGGTGGCATTGGGTGTATTTTTTCCCCCGTTGCCCAGATCTTTGTACATCGGGTCCCTTCGGACCCAGTCCATCTTTGATCTCTATATAAACTGGAAGATGGTCCAGGTGACTGCAGCGGCACAGATTCTGGGAATAGGCCAGCTTGTCAGTTCTTAATGAGCTGATAGGCAGGTGATCGGATGAGTTTTCCAAACAGTGAGATTGGCATGTTGCTCACCACTTGACACACCTACCTCAGCGTTTGATAAAAATTGGGAAAATTGCTCCCCATGATTTATTGGCTTCAACTTCGACAACCTGATAGTTTCAAAAATCTCCAATCTTCAGCTTTTTTCTGGCATCCCCACATTGTAGCCCCTGTGCCTTGCAAAAATTAAAACCAGGAAAATTGGCTCACCCTGGCCACCAATAAGATTTTGGGGGAAAGCAAGAGTCTCATGCATTAACCATTGACTCCAAAACAGATCTAACTACCGCCACTCCAGTGCAATATTGAGGACTGCTGACCTATTTTCAATGCCACCCATTTTAAGAGATTAATCTAGGTGCTAGTGTCTCTCCTCAATGAGACGTCATGGATTCCGCAGTGGTGTCAGAGGAGGAGCAGGGAAGTTCTTCCTGTGTGTCTTGGGCCAATACTTAGCCCTCAACTCAGATGCGCTGGTCATTATCTTGTTTTTGACAGCCGTGGCTCAGCTTAAATTAGCTAGACATCTCCCATATTGCAGCAGTGACAAACCTGGCTACGCATTTGGCTGTAAAATCCTCAGATCTGTTGATACATTTCATGTAACAACAAGTATTTCCAGTCAGGCATTGAGTACTCAACTATTGCCATCTCTCATCATAAGAACACAAGAAAGGAAATTTTATTTTTAAAGATTGAACAGCAAATACAAGTGTGGGAATGAAAGAATAATTGGCATAGTTACAGAGTGAGGTTCCTGTGCCCGTTTTATGTGGAGCTGTCTCCTCTGATTATTGTTAATATTCTTTTTACGCCTCCTTCATATCTTATCAGCTCAGAACTCATCTTCGTGGCAATGCAGGGATTACATTTCACAAAGTGACTGTGAGGGTTTATAAAGGCTTGACCACCAAATTCATTAATTTTCCATGCTTCATTGTGTGAATGCGATGAATATTGACGGAAATGTAAAATTGTGTAGAATTCTATTAATGCTATAAAACTATAGTTTGTTAACATTGCACAAAGAATAAAGAGGGTGGCTATTAAGTTATAAGACAATAAGAAATAGGAATAGGAGCCCCTCAAGAGCAATTGTGCCATAAGAGAAACAAGGAAGCATTGCAAACTGAATGCTTGTAGTACAGTAATGCTTCATAAGTTTGGTGTAGAAATACTGATTGAAATTTAGAAGACTGAGGTGTGATATCATTGAAACGTAAATGATTCTTAAGAGACTTGCCAGGGTAATCGTTGAAAGGGTGTTTCCCCCTCATGAGAGAATCTAAGATCAGAGGGCATAGAATTAATGGGCTGCTAATTCAACTCTGAGTGAAGAAATTCCTCCACAGCTCAGAGAGTTTGGAGTCTTCGGAACTCCTTGCCAGAGAGCGCTATGGAGGCAGAGTCCTTGTACTTGGCTGTGTTGACTTGTCAACGGCAATTAAGATTGCGCATTAAACGCTGGTCTTGCAGCAACATGCACATCCTTGGAAAGACGAATGAAACATCTCCCCCTTTGCATTCCACGCGATTATGGTCCCAACAACCAAAAACACCCTGAAGGTGTTTGACCAAGAACTCAACTGGACTAGTATAAAATATTGGAAATCTGAAGTAAAAACAAAAAGCACTGGAGAAACTGAACAGGTCTGGCAGCATCTAGGAGAAAGAAACAGCATTAACTGCAATTCCAAAGAGGAGTCATATTGAACTTGGTTTCTCTCTCCACAGATGCTCAGTTTCTCCAACACTAGCTCCATGAATGCCATGGCTAGAAGAGCAGATTATGGTCTGGGTATCCTGTAGGAAGTTACACAACTCCTGACTCTTTAAAACCTAAGAGACTGGGTCACTTAAATTACTCTACAATGACAAATAACAGATGAGAAAAAGACTCACTGTTTGATTCAGTCTGTTTCAAACAATTGTGATATGATTTAACCCAGAAACTTTGATCTCCTGGGAGAAAAGCAAAATCGATAAAAACAAGGCCAGTTGAGGAAGAAAAATTATCTCCAATCCCTTTATGCGATAAAAGCCAGTCTGGTAGAGCACTCTGGCGCTGATATTAAGAAGTCACATCTTGCTGTCTTGCGCAGAACGACCACTGGATGTCAATGGAAATGCAGCCAATTTCACATTTATCCTTATAAAGAGCAAATATGCACTAACAGTAAGCATTATGAAACATCTAACTGATACTGTCACCACCTATTATTCTAACTTTTATATGTTGCATCAGCAAAGGGTTGAATCAATATGTTATTAAACAATTTATGCGTGGTTAGGTATCATGACTAGTCCTGAAGCACAGAGCAATAGATAGAAGCACATTGAAGCAGGGCATCACAAGTTCAGATCTCAAAGTTAGTTCAGTATGAGTCAAAGATACACCATGTCCGAAACCCAGTTTGAAAAAAAGTGTCATGTCACTGAGTGTGTTGTCACCACCAGAGAGCTAAGCTTAGCTCCACCTGTAATTATGTGCAACTCCAAGTAGATTTGGATATCTACAGACTTCCTTGTTTGTGGAGTGGAGAGGAATATCATTGAATTGGATGTAGTTGTTTAAACAGGAAACAGGGGGAGCATTTTCTTATGGACTTGGTAGATCCTGAAGGGAATTCACACCATCCGCAGAAGGGGTTGAAGTGTTGGGCATAAGGAAGGAGAACGATCCCAATTATGATTCTCCAGGGTTCAAGAGCAATGCAGACTTTTCTCAATGAGTTTCCAGGCACATGGGTCGTTAAATGGGTTCTGTTATCGGACTCCTAGAACTGGTGATAGCTCTCTCCAGTAACCCTCTCCAGTACTAATATCAACCCTCTGCTGTAGTGTCTGGTGTTTCAGTAGATTAACCCTTTCTGGTTCTCTGGGAGTTCTGTACATTTACCTTCTCCTATACTATCTGTTGTCTCTCTCTAACCTGTGCTGAGGGATATGGCCATGCCTTGAGAATGGGCTGCCTAATCCAGGCGGTCCAATATCAATTGTTCAATACCTAGTGTCTGCCCAGCACCTAAACTCATGATTCTGAGATAAACAGCTCTTGATACTTCTGATTTGCTGCTTCTGTGCTCTTGGATGTTGTAAAGGGATATCGTTATTGCGGTTGTAGTTGACAAATCCTAAATTCATCACCAGGATCTGTTGGTATCATCACCTTGGGATTAGAAGCAGATTAATAGGAGTATGAGCTATTATAGGATCTGGCCCTCCTCTGTAGCCATGGAAGACTAAAGAGCTCTAGACTTTCTGAAAACACCATCGACACAGCCACAAATTCATTTCTTTCTGAGCCTGCAGCTTACACTGAGAAGAAGCAATTTCATTTTTCTATCCCGTAGGCTTCTGTGCTTACATTTCCTCTCAATACTTATTGGTATTGTGCTGCATCCTCCATCATCGAAAGGAGCCTGTCACCCAGCGCACTACAAATCATCCTGACGAACACAGAAACCGGGTTAAACTCTTTGGCCCTCACCAATCTGCAGCAAGCACCGAAGATTCAGCTGCCTAAGTAGTTCTCCGCATAGCAAGATCCACTGTGACAGTGGGTCTTGGACACTGACAGCTTTATGACAGCTCTTGTTCAGCAATAGGAGGTCTGAGGGTAATGTGCAATTATTATCGCACTTAAAGTTCCCTCAGCGCTGCCCCATCAGTGTATGAAAAGCATTGCATTGAATTTGCAGCACAGAAACAGGCCATTTGGCCCATCTGGTTTAACCCAGTGTTTGTGCTCCACGTGAAATTTTTCCCATTATTTTACTAAACTTTACGAACAAAATATTCTACTCCTCGGTACCTCATGCAATTATTTGCCCTTAAATCTAACAATGTGATTCTTGTTAATCTCTTTCTGAATAAGGAGATTCTCTAGAATTACCTGCGGGACTGATTTTACATTTAGAATGGCGGGATCGTTTAAGACTTGCATAGTGGTTCTAACTGACCTTGCCCCATGCCCAGTAAGGGACCCATCGTCAGGGTTATGAGTCATGACCATCAGCCAAGTCAGCACATTATCATTGTGTTCAAGTGCAGTAAAAATGGGCCATCAATATTTAACTTTCACCATTTGATCTTCGTTCTAAAATGGTTTCTATGATCACCGGAAAAGACCAGGTATTCCACAAGGAGTAGATGAAACCAACTACATTGCAAACACCAAGAGGAACTGAAACTCAGTGAGACTTAGAATCATGGAATGCCTACAGTGTGGAAACAGGCTATTTGGCCCACTGAGTCCACACCGACCCTCTTCCTACCCAGACCCAACCCCTTGTGAAATAACTGCAGAGAGGTCGGTATCCCACCACCAAGTCACCCTTTATTTACGTATGCACTGTACATGGGCTCTGACCAGCCAGCTCAGAGCCAGTCCCTAGAATGAGGAGACTCTCTGACACTTCTGTTATATCTGTCAGCCAGGACTCCCCGATCGACCCAGGTTAACAAACCCAACAAGGATTCCTGAAGAAGGGCTTATGCCTGAAACATCGATTCTCCTGCTCCTTGGATGCTGCCTGACCTGCAGCAACACATTTTTCAGCAAGGATCTTATAGTTAAGGAGATCCACCTGACCCTCGTTCCAATCATTTCAGCCAGTCTCTGTAACCTAGCATTTTTGCCATGGCTAACCCACCTAGCCTGCACATTCCTAGACACCATGGGCAATTTAGCATGGCCAATCCACCTAAGCTGCACATTGTTGCATTGTGGGAGGAAACCAGAGCACCTGGAGAAAACTCACACAGACACAGGGAGAACATGCAAACTCCACTCAGACAGTCGGCCCGAGAGTAGAATTGAACCTGGGTCTCCAGTGCTGTGAGGCAGCAGTGCTAAACACTGAGCCACTGTGCCTCCCATCAAAAAAATTCACAACCCTTGTTCTGCTCACACCTGTACAATAACCTCACATGAGGAGTGTTCAGTTTGAAAAGTACACTGGAGCTAGACTTGGAACATACAAACAAGCTTTATTTCAGTAGCTTCCTTTGAGCAATATGGTGGTAAAGCAACCACTGTTGATAACAGCAAGAATACCGAACATTTCAGATCTTTTCTGCCCTTTCTCCAGTAGCTCACTATCTGTTACAACTGTCACTATGTTGGGTTATATTCATAATATTTAGCTTTGGTTTCAGTTCAACATGAATTGAAGATTATTTACCCTGTTTTATTATGCCTGCGTGTGTTTTAATCCAGCAGAGACATGTTTAGCAGCAAGAAAGCTCCGAGGCTGCTATGGAGACATGGCTGGGGGTCGAGCTGGAACTCGAGAGAAAAACTAGCAGGCTTTAATTTTAATAAGACAAGTAACTGAGAGGTAAAATGACTTGCAAACATCCACTCTGTTATGCTTAACCAAAAAAGCTCAGCGCTGACATTGCAAATGCTGTGTCAGTTCAAAATGTGTATGTGCCCGCACTGTGATAAGACAGTTAAATACCAATTAAGGAAAGATTTAGGACATGTAAATACATTCCACCAGGTGGTCATGGTCCTGGTTCAAACCTAGATGGAAGACAAACCAGTTTCCTGCCTCGCTAGTTGGACATTTACTAGATTAACACACAGTTGTGCAGATATTTTCTAATCAACCTCAAGAATTACACAATTCTTGAGACTTGAATCCAGATCCCCCTGCTCAGAGGTACAGATATTACCACTGCATGACTACACACATTTGTGCATGTTTACATACGGAGGGAAAGGGTAAGTTCCAGGGAATGGGTTGAGGCCAAGTAGTTCTGTAAAGAGAAGTCCAGTTTATAGAATAGGCACCAGGAGAGTGTCGAGATGTTTCTGTTAATACTGGCAGTAATGTCTAGACTGGGATTAGAAGGTCATATTTCTAGGATTATACCATATATTTTTGGGGGAGCTAGTGGAACGGTGGTAGTGTCCAGGAGGCCTGGTTTCAAGGCCCACCTGCTCCACAGATGTATCGTAACATGTCCAGACAAATTGATCTAAAATATCTACACCATGCACCTAAACTATGACTTGTGTAACCAGATCAAAATAAGAAACAAAATGCCTTCCAGACTCTGAGTATATTTAAAAGCTATCACATTCAAACCCACAGTTAAGCGGATAAAGCTGGGATAAGTCTTTGGTATCAAGTTTAAGGTAGAAGCTTATATTCTTCAGAATCATTAAGTTGCTTCTTCAGTGTGCAGTACCTATTTAATCATTGTTGCTTCTGTTTGCAGTGTTCAAGTTTATGTGGTAAAGTTTACTTTTTGGGTGTTCCAATTTATCCCATCACTTAATTTCTTAGCCTAGTCTCTTCTGCACATTGTATTCCCAAAAGATTATTGGCTATCAAGAAGGATCATAACAAGGGCCTGTTGAGTCAGATTGTGACATTGTCTGGTATGACCAAAGAATACCATTTCTGACTCAGTATGTGGATGTACCTACGAGAGAAGGTGCAAAACTTGACCTATTCTTGGGAAATAAGGCAGGGCACGTGACTGAGGTGTCAGTGGGGGAGCACTTTGGGGCCAGCGACCATAAATCTACTAGTTTTAAAAGAGTGATGGAAAAGATTAGACCAGATCTAAAAGTTGAAGTTCTAAATTGGAGAAAGGCCAATTTTGATGGTATTAGGCAAGAACTTTCAAAAGCTGATTTGGGGCAGATGTTCGCAGGGAAAGGGACGGCTGGAAAATGGGAAGCCTTCAGAAATGAGATAACGAGAATCCAGAGAAAGTATATTCCTGTTAGGGTGAAAGGAAAGGCTGGTAGTTATAGGAAATGCTGGATGACTAAAGAGATTGAAGGTTTGGTTAAGAAAAAGAAGGAAGCATATGTAAGGTATAGACAGGATAGATCGAGTGAATCCTTAGGAGAGTATAAAAGCAGTAGGAGCATACTTAAGAGGGAAATCAGGAGGGCACAAAGGGGACATGAGATAGCGTTGGCAAATAGAATTAAGGAGAATCCAAAGTGTTTTTACAAATATATTAAGGACAAAAGGGTAACTAGGGAGAGAATAGGGCCCCTCAAAGATCAGCAAGGTGGCCTTTGTGTGGAGCCGCAGGAGATGGGGCAGATACTGAATGAGTATTTTGCATCAGTGTTTACTGTGGAAAAGGATATAGAAGATATAGACTGTAGGGAAATACATGGTGACATCTTGAAAAATGCCCACGTTACAGAGGAAGAAGTGCTGAACTTTTCGAAACGCACAAAAGTGGATAAATCCCCAGGACCTGATCAGGTGTACCCGATAACTCTGTGGGAAGCCAGGGAAGTGATTGCTGGGCTTCTTACTGAGATATTTGTATCATCGATAGTCACAGGTGAGGTGCCGGAAGACTGGAGGTTGACTAACGTGGTGCCACTGAAGAAGGGTGGTAAGGACAAGCCAGGGAACTATAGACCGGTGAGCCTGATGTTGGTAGTGGGCAAGTTGTTGGAGGGAATCCTGAGGGACAGGATGTACTTGTATTTGGAAAGGCAAGGACTGATTAGAAATAGTCAACATGGCATTTTGCATGGGAAATCATGTCTCACAAACTTGATTGAGTTTTTAAAGAAGTAACGAAGAGGATTGATGAGGGCAGAGCGGTAGACGTGATCTATATGTACTTCAGTAAGGCGTTCGACAAGGTTCCCCATGGGAGACTGATTAGCAAGGTTAGATCTCATGGAATACAGGGAGAACTAGCCATTTGGATACAGAACTGGCTCAAAAGTAGAAGACAGAAGGTGGTGGTGGAGGGTTGTTTTTAAGACTGGAAACCTGTGACCAGTGGAGTGCCACAAGGATCAGTGCTGGATCCATTACTTTTTGTCATTTATACAAATGAGTTGGATGTGAGCATAGGAGGTATAGTTAGTAAGTTTGCAGATAACACCAAAATTGGAGGTGTAGTGGACAGCGAAGAAGGTTACCTCAGATTACAACAGGATCTTGACCAGATGGGCCAATGGGCTGAGGAGTGGCAGATGGAGTTTAATTTGGATAAATGTGAGGTGCTACATTTTAGGAAAGCAAATCTTAGCAGGACTTATATACTTAATGGTAAGGTCCTAGGGAGTGTTGCTGAACAAAGAGACCTTGGAGTGCAGGTTCATAGCTCCTTGAAAGTGGAGTTGCAGGTAGATGGGATAGTAAAGGCGGTATTTGGTATGCTTTTCTTTATTGGTCAGAGTATTGAGTACAGGAATTAGGAGGTCAAGTTGCGGCTGTACAGGACATTGGTTCGGCCACTGTTGGAATATTGCGTGCAATTCTGGTCTCCTTCCTATCAAAAGGATGTTGTGAAACTTGAAAGGGTTTAGAAAAGATCTACAAGGATGTTGCCAGCATTGGAGGATCTGAGCTATAGGGAGAGGCTGAACAGGCTGGGGCTGTTTTCCCTGAAGCATCGGAGGCTAAGGGGTGACCTTATAGAAGCTTACAAAATCATGAGAGGCATGGATAGGATAAATAGTCAAGGTCTTTTCCCTGGGGTGGGGATGTCCAGAATTAGAGGGCATAGGTTTAGCGTGAGAGGGGAAAGATAAACCAAAAAGAGACCTAAGGGGCAACTCTTTCACGCAGAGAGTGGTACATGTATGGAATGAGCTGCCAGAGGAAGTGGTGGAGTCTGGTACAATTGCAACATTTAAAAGGCATTTGGATGGGTATTTGAATAGGAAGGGTTTGAAGGGATATGGGACAGATGCTGGCAGATGGGACTAGATTGAGTTGGGATATCTGGTCGGCATGGACAAGTTGGACCGAAGGGTAAGTTTTTGTGCTGTACATCTCTATGACTCTGATAGCAACTTGCAAAACTTGACTTAACCTGCCCATTTGTTCTGACAGAATAGTTTCAGTTTGCATTTCTCTTCCTTCACTTGCTGCCTTCATTAGTTTGTAGGGTCAGTTCATTCAGTCCTCAATTGTTGCCAGAGTCTACAATCACCAACCAAGTGGTGACATTGTGATGAAGCCAGTTATTGCCACAATCTAGACAGACAAACTAAACAGAACAAGAAATAAAAATTTCCGCGTGGGACTGAGAGGATGAGAGCAGCAAAACTGAGAAAATGAGGGAACGATTACTGAGAGAGTAAGAGCAGGATCGTTTAAAAATTTTTCTTCACAAGATGTGGGTATCACTGGCGGGGCCAGCAGTTATTGCTCATTCCTAGTTACCCAGGAAATGGTGGTGGAGAGCCACCATCTTGAACTGACACGATCTTTGGGATGTACATATAGTGGTAGTGTGAACTGTGCAGCTCGGATAGGAGGGAGAGAAAAGCTCAGCAGATTGTTTTATATCCACCAGGCACTTCAAGGAGAATTTTCCAAACTCAACTGCAACAATGGCGTTCTTGCCCAAAGGTAGAGTTGTGCTGACAGGGAAGGGCTGGAAATCACGAGGGGCATGGACACAGGTTTAAATCAGAATGTGTTGGCGCAGAGAGAAGGGGAGATGTGAGGAGGAGATTATGTTTACATTTGCAGCTCCAACGCTTGCCTCACTCATGGTCATCCCAATGATGGTGAGCATTGTCCCCTTCCACCAGGGTAAGGATACGCAGGCCCCACCTACCTCCAGTTGTTTCAGCTCCTGTTACCTATGGACTTGCCCTGTGTGTCAGTGAGAGGGTGGAATTGCTGTCATACTGGAGTACTGCTCTGCAGTGCAGAGGTGAGGAAAATTAATGAAGTGTTATAAAAATGACACGAGTTCTGTTTACATTGGGACCCAGATAAGCTGGGTTATTTACCTTAAAAGAGAAGATTCGGGGAAGAGACATTCAAAACCATGACATGTTTCAAAAGAAAATTCAGGAGGAGCTGGCAGCATTGAGTGAACGGATAACACAAATTTAAAGTACTTGGGAAAAAGAAACAGCCAGAGGGGAAAATGAGGAGAACTGTTATTCTGTGAATGACAATGATCTGAAATGCACTGCTTGAAAGGGTGTTGGAAGCAAATTCAATTGTAGCTCTCAAAAAGGGAACTAGGTGAACATTTGATAAGGGAGATAATTGCAGGGCTCGGGTTAAAAAAGGGCAGAGGAGGGTGACTGTTTGATAGCCTTTGCAAAGAGCTGCACAATGGGTCAAGTGGCTGTATGTTCTATGCTAGAAGATCACATAACAGACTGGGTGAAGTGTACAGACAGATAGGGAGTAACTACAGGAAACCAGTCATGCAGTATTCTGTCACAGGGCAGACACGGTCGGTTGAACACAAGCATGGCAAACTGTGGAATCTGGTTGTTATTTAGTGCAGAGAGCCAATTTTCTGAAGATACTAATCAATAACATAGAAATCAAGGTATTTAAATCTGTAAAACACTTCAGTAGCTCGTCCTGCACTCAGTTATTTCTCAGGCCTTTCAAACGTCTAGAGTACTGCACTCTCGGACATGCTATCGTTTAGGTAAGACGCCAAATTGAGACCAACTGCCCTCTTAAGTGGCATCGGGAGACTGTCTGTGTGGAGTTTGCACATGCTTCCTGTGTCTGCGTGGGTTTCCTCCAGGTGCTTTGGCTTCCTCCCACAGTCCAACGATGTGCCGGTTGGGTAAATAGCCCTGTAGTGTCCAGGGTTGTGCAAGCTAGGCGGGCTAGCCATGGGAAATGTGAGGTTTTGGGATAGGATCTGGGTGTAATGCTCTTCGGACCTGCAGTGTGGACTCCATGGGCCAAATGGTCTGCTTCCACACTGTCGAGATTCTATGATTCTATGTTTGCACGCCATTATTAAAACTGTATGTAGCACTGGGTCACCACGGCATATGGATTTCTCACTGGTGACTTGACCAATGTCTCTCCCACAGCCAACATCAATAAATGGTCTGGTCTTTGATTGGACCGGTGTTTGTGAAATCACACAGTGTGTGCAAACTGACTGCCGTGTGGCCAACATTACAACCAGGATAACACCCAACAAAGTATTTCTCTGGCTGGAAAATGTGCCTGGGGCTTCTAAAGGTTGTGAAAGGCTTCATATAAATTCAAGTTCTTCGTCACGAGTTATGACTTGCAGGAACCCAATCTCGTCCTGCTGAGAAACCATCACTACAAAGTCAATACTCTTGTTTCTCTGCAACCAGCATTTAACAGGAAATGAGGCGGTTGAAGATTACTTCATCTTTGAAGGTTGCGACTGGTCTGTTTGAGGTTTTTAAAGTGAAGATTTTGATTGGGGGAAATCCAGAACAAAGGGGCAGAAGCTTAAAACTAGAGCAAGTCCATTCAGGCATTATATCAAGAAGCATCTTTGCACTCAGAGGAATTTGGGAACCACCATGCCACAAGGCTGGTGTTGCTGAGAGCCTTCAAGACCAAGATCAGCAAGGATTTCTTGAGGAAGGCTCATGAAGGGAATGAGTATATGTATGAGAGATACCTTTGGTCTATTGGAATAGAGTCAGACTCAACTTGACATGACACAGAACAGAATCGTTGTTGAAACTTTATTGCTGGAACAGCACAGCAGGTCAGGCAGCATCCAGGGAACAGGAGATTCGACGTTTCGGGCACAGGCCCTTCTTCATTCCTGAAGAAGGGCCTGTGCCCGAAACGTCGAATCTCCTGTTCCCTGGATGCTGCCTGACCTGCTGTGCTGTTCCAGCAATAAAGTTTCAACTTTGATCTCCAGCATCTGCAGACCTCACTTTCTCACAGAACAGAATCGCACTACATTTGTGACAATGTATATATACACAGAGAATTTTTTATGAATAAAGTATATTTTTGAAATAAAAATAAAGGCTGGAACCTGTAGGGCCACATATTAGGCTGGGTGGCTATTTCGTCAGCCATTGCAGAGATGGCAGCTACATGACCACTTTCAATAAGTAAGATGTGGCTAACTAGGGTTCAGAGATAGGTCAGCCATTGTCTAATTTAATGATGGAAGAGGCTTAAGGGTGAATGGATGCTTCTGTTACTATGTTAAAAGGTAGTGTCATCACTGAATCGCTCGCTGTCAATGTCCTGGTGGTTACCATTGAACAGAACTGGACTTGCTGTATAAACACAGTAGCTAGAGCAGCAGGTCAGAGACGAGGAATCCTGCAAGGAGCAACTCACCTCCTGCGTCCCCACAGCCTGTCCACCATCTACAAGGCACATGTCAGGAGTGTGACAGAATACTCCCCACTCTCCTGGATGGATGGAGCGCCAACAACACTCAAGAAGCTTATCACCATCCAGGACAAAGCAGCCCGCTGGAGTGTTTGTGAATGTGATGCCGTTCACTTCCTCCACCACTGATGTCCAGTAGCAGCATCCAGTAGCAGTAGCAGCGTGTACCATCTATAAGATGCACCTGTAGAAATTCTCCAAGGCACCTTCCAAGCCCAGCACCACATCCATCAAGAAGGACAAGGACAGAAGGAACATGACCACCTACAACTTCCCCTCCAAGCCACACACCATTCTTACTTGGAAATATATGGTTATCATTGTGTGAAAATCCTGGAATTTCCTCCCTAAGGGCATTGTGGGTCAACCGACAGCAAATGGGCTGCAGCGGTTCAAGAAGGCACTCAAGGGTAGGTAGGACTGGGCAATAAATGTTGCACCAGTCAGCAACACCCGCAGACCCGTTCACCAGCAGAGTCCTTCCACTGATGTTGTCTGAGGGTTGCAGCAGAAGATCAGAAATCACACCTTCCCTGGAGAAAGGCTGGACATAACTGAAAGCAGCTCGTGCTATACGGCAGGAAGCCATGAGAATGCCGTGGGAACCTTTACCCTCTGGAACAAATTATCCCAGAACTGTGGCCAAACATGCCCCAATGTAGCTGACAAGGTAGATTGTCAGAGCCCGGTTTTCCCAATGTCCAACAAAATATTTTGATTTCTGCCCCTTACCCATCTTTAATCCCTGCTCTCCCCATAGCTCTCACCCCACACTTTGGCAGATGAGGCATTAATGACATCAATTTATTCCTATGCTTTCAGGGATAAATTTTGCTCTTAGCCATTATTTATGTGCAAATATAATCATCGACTGGAAAAGTGGCTGTTATCCTTTCAATAATCAAGGGCATCAAAATGTTTTGAATAATGAGGGGAGGGTTATTGTGAGACCTCTTTTATTCCTGCATAAAAAGCAGCACATCGCTAACAGCCTGCTTATAATGGAGACCCAGAGCAGCATATAGATGTAGAAGTTAAAGTCTACAGATAATAGCAATCACAGCAAACCATTCAGACACAACCACAGGATTTAATCCATGTTTTGCTTTGTATCTCAAATTTTCTTCCATTTCCTGTGCTTGAGAAATGCATAGACTCATTTGTCATTCTGTCTGTTGTTTGCGCAAATAACAAGCATAGAATCTAACCTTCATCCATTAGGTTTGATAAGACTAATTAAAAAAATGGATGAGTCAGCAAACTGACTCAAGGAACAGTGACTTTGAGACACTCTCATGTACGCAAATATACAGGAGTGAATTCTCCTCCACTCAGTGCATCTATACAGCAGCTGATACTGAGAACGCTGGGGAGGGTGCAAGGAAGTCAAATGTGGCTGAGGGAACCTATTGGAAATGTGGAACTGCATGAAGTCATTTTAACTTCCACTTGCTGTTTGGCAGCTATCCAGTGGATTCTGTACACCAGAGCTAGAAAACAGCAGTCAGAAGCAATTGGGCTCAGTCCCTGCAAATCGAGATCTACACGATGTGATGCTGCTATGACTTTATTTTTATCCTGATTTTTTCTTTGAAAGAGAGATTTTCGGGCAAAGTCCCAAACAGTCCACCAGAGCCACTAGAGTAGACAGCTTGTGAGGCCTTGGTGTATATTTTTAAAAGTTGGAACAATAGAAGCTGCCTGAATGGGTGTGGTCAAACTCCCACAGAACTAGGACTTTTAGTTTTAGCTTTCAGCAGTAGTTGCTGTGGTCTCAGCAGGGTTGGAAGCTGCAGTAACCTCTCCCTGCTACACTGAGTTCTCGTCATTTTTCCTTTTAGGCGATGGGAGCTGCACAAGAAGCAATTGGTGTTCTGAATTTGCCTTTTGCCAAGGGTGTATTTACGTGCTGTTACAATATTGGAGCAATTAATTGGTAGTAGATACTGCAATATTAGAACCATAGAATCACTACAGTGTGGAAGCAGGCCATTCAGCCCATCGAATGCACACCGAGCCTCCAAAGAGCCTCCCATCCAGACTCATCCCCTTATCTGTCCCTGGAACCTTGCTTTATCTCATGGCTAATCCACCTAGCCTACACATCCCTGGATTCTGGATTAGTGGTGCTGGAAGAGCACAGCAATTCAGGCAGCATCCGAGGACAGGCAAAATCGACGTTTCGGGCAAAAGTCCTGATGAAGGGCTTTTGCCCGAAACGTCGATTTTGCCTGTCCTCGGATGCTGCCTGAATTGCTGTGCTCTTCCAGCACCACTAATCCAGAATCTGGTTTCCAGCATCTGCAGTCATTGTTTTTACCTCTACACATCCCTGGACACTACCGGGGCAATTTAGCATGGCTAATCCTCCTAACCTGCACATCTTTGGACCGTGGGAAGAAACCGGATCATCTGGAGGAAACCCACGCAGACACATTTGGAGAATATGCAAACTCCACACAGACAGTCACCCAAGGGTGGAATTGAACCTGGGTCCCTGGTGCTGTGAGGCAGCAGTGCTAAACGCTGTGCCACCTATTATTCTGTTGAATTCTCCAAAAGCGTTGTTACCCAGATTCCTTTGCTCTTTTGTTGTATTTTAACTACAGTCGATGAGTAAAGTGTGTTATGCTTTAAAGCTGTTAGTTGACGAATTGAATTGCATCTGGAACACCACACCTTACAATCACCTTGAAAATAAGGAACTGTTATAGTCTAGACTATATTTTGAGGAGGTTTGGTCTGGTTCATAACAGGTAAGAGGCTTCTGATGGGATGCCATTGGTGATGACTAGGGTGAAAGCTGAAGGCTTCCTTGAGAAGCTGGAAGAGGCATGTTGACTCCTCCTGGTCCACAGGGAGCACTGACAAAGCACTTTCCCATTCACTAAGAACCCCTGTAAAATCCACCTAGCAGCTGCAGAATTTATACTGAGATCCTAATCTGCCCACCGTAGGGGAATTAATATTGCATGCTTGTTGGGTTAAAAAGAGATGGAACTGAGCTCTGCATGAGGGAGATGCTCTGTTATTTTAAATCAAACTGCTTGGTCAAGCTTTGACACACCTCTGAGGCGGTTTTCCCTCTAATTTACTTACATGTGCGGAGCATCAGAGCGAGTGCGAGAGAAAACTCCTCTGGGGCAAGTGGGTCTTGAACCCGAATTTTCTGACCCAGCAAGCACTGGGCCAAATGCAAGCAATGCGGCAGTGGGTGGTGAGTAAAGTAAATCTGATGTAAATTTGCACTAACACAATCTGACATGCATTTTTCAACAAAATTGTTCCCGCACTTTCCCCTGGACCTGTCAGTAACACTTTTGTTCTCCTTTTGCAGTTCTCCTGTCAGCACAGACAAGTCATTTTAATTTAAAAAAACCCCATCTTTTTAGGAATCGGTTATTACTCACGTCTGAATAATTTCAAGTTACATCGAGAGAACAAATCTCTGAAGTTCATTGCTTGTGACTTTTACAAAGTCAAATTGCTTACACAGGAGTCACACTGGGAGTAATGCAAGCCTGGAGATCTTTCGACAATAGACACTGGATATTCTATTGTGCATTGGAAGGAGGAAGAAAAACTTGCTTTTTATAAAGTACTTTTCATAATCTCAAGGCATCCAAAAGCAATTTACAACCATGTATAACGTGCCCTCAACGCTTTAATATAGAAAATTTGGTAACCAATTCACATCCAGCTAAGTTCCATCATATGATAATGACAAGTAAAAATCTTATTTTGTTTTGATGTTGATTGGTAGATAAATAGTGTCCAGAAAGCAAGGATAACTTCTCTTCTTAATTCAGATTGTAACGTCATTGGCCTGCAACCACTTCAGTGGGCAACAAAGATCTTGGTTTTAATTTTGCATTCCCTGAGTGCAACGCATTTCAATTCTGCAATAAAGTATCAGCAGAGATTATGCACTCCAGTCCCTGAAGTGGGACTTGAACCTGCAAACTTCTGACTCAGAGTCAAGGCGGTCAGTTGGTTGATATACTTCTACACATTAATTGTAAAGACACACGTTTGTGGCTTTAACCAGTTAATAACACAAAGTGGAAGTATTTGCTTGTTGGGAAACATGAGTCAAGGCTTAAATTTGCCATTAGCTGCCAATGGGGTTTCATGTTGGAAAACAAGAGAGATTATCACTTCTTTATGCCAATTAACATTTTCTCTTCATACAGTCAGCAGAGATTTCTACTAATCATGAGCTGGGTCTACTACATTTTGTCATTTTTATAAATGATTTGGATGTGAACATAGGAGGTATAATTAATAAGTTTGCAGATGACATCAAAATTGGAGGTGTAATTGACAGCGAAGAAGGTTACGTCAGAGTACGAGATCTTGATCAGATGGGCCAATGGGCTGAGGAGTGGCAAATGGAGTTTAATTTAGATAAATGTGAGGTGCTGCATTTTGGAAAGGCAGATCAAGGCAGGATTTATACACTTACTGGTAAGGTCCTGGTGAGTGTTGCTGAACAAAGAGACCTTGCAGGGCATGTTCATAATTCCTTGAAAGTGGAGACACAGGTAGATAGGATAGTGAAGGCATTTAGTATGCTTTCCTTTATTGGTCAGAACATTGCGTATAGGAGTTGGGAGGTCATGTTGCAGCTGTACAGGTCATTGGTTAGGCCACTGTTGGAATCGTGTGCAATTCTGGTCTCCTTCCTATAAGAAGGATGTTGTGAAACTTGAAAGGGTTCAGAAAAGATTTACAAGGATGTTACCACGGTTGGAGGATTTGAGCTATAGGGGGAGGCTGAACAGGCTAGGGCTGTCTTCCTTGGAGTGGGTCAGAGGCTGAGGGGTGACTTTATAGAGGTTTATAAAATCATGAGGGGCATGGATAGGGTAAATAGACAAGGTCTTTTCCCTGGGATGGGGTGAGTCTAGAACTAGAGGGCATAGGTTTAAGGTGAGAAGGGATAGTTATAAAAGGAATCTAAGGGGCAACTTCTTCATGCAAAGGGAATGAGCTGTCATAGGAAGTGGTGGAGGCTGGCACAATTACCACATTTAAAAAGCATCTGGATGGATATATGAATAGGAAGGGTTCAAAAGGGATATGGGCCAAATGCTGGCAAATGGGATTCGATTAGGTTAGGATATCTGGCTGACCGAAAGGTCTGTTTCCGTGCTGTACACCCCTACTGACTCTATGGCCAATTGGGTTGCAGGTACAAGTTACCCATGATTTTCTAGCCATTTAACTGAATGGTAAGAATCTCTAGTGGGATTGTTAAATTGGAACATGCCCTCATGATGTTAGCCCTGACAGAGTACATGATTTAGAGATAACATATTAGCATAGGTAAAAGATTGAGGAGCTGACAGGAAGCAGAAAATAGAGATAATTGTGACTTCCTTGGTCTTGCAAGTGGTCACTAGTGGAATGCTGAAGGGATTGAAACTGGGCACTTAAGTATTCACAATCTATATCGGTGACTTGAAAGAAGGGATCAAGTATATGGCAGCTACTTTTTCTGATGAGATCAAGATAGATAAGAAAGTAAGTAGTTAAGAGGGGACACAGACTCTATAATGGGATACGGACAGGTGAAGCAAGTAAGCAAGAAGTTTAGAGGGTGTATGATGTGGAAAAATGTGAACTTGTCCATTTTGGCAAGAAGAAGAGATGTAGTACTCGAGTTAACTGAAGGTACACTGTAGAACTCTGATATAGAGAAATCTGGGTGTCCCTGTACATACCAAAGTTATACCAGATACAAGTGAAAGGAAAGGCAAATGGAAGAACATTGCCATTTAATGCCATGAGAATGCAATATATAAGGAAGTTGCATATTTTATTGCAACTGTACACGATGTGTTGAGGATGCCTCAGAGCACTGAGGCGTTTTGGTCTTCTTCCTTGAAAAAGAAAAGGATATGATAGAAGAATTTCAGTGAACGTTTACTCAACTCATTTATCACGTGAAGAACAGGGTTGGGCCAGTACCCTTTGGAAGGCGGAGAAATAAGAAGAAGTGATCTTATTGAAACATGTAAGATCTAGAACAGACCAGATAGGAAGAATGTCTGGAGGATTATCTTCCTATGAGGCAGATATTATACAGGACATCATTTATTGAAGAGAAAGTGATGAGGATATTGAGGATTTTGTTCCTCTAAGGGTCATTAGTGTGTGGAATTCTTTTCCCATCTTGATAGTAGAAGCTCATTCTTTAAAATGGTTCAAGGCAGAGTTAGATAGATTTTTTACAGACAAGGAAGCCAAGGGTTAATAGAGTACAGACAGGTAATGGAGACCACAACCAGATCAGCCATTGATTGGTAGAGTGATCTCAAAGCGCCAAATCATCTATTCCTGCTCCCGTGTCCTATATTCTATTCACTACTCCTCAGGAACTGAATCAGACCAGGTCCATAAGCAGTAAGACCAGGAGCATCCTGTGCCAAAAATAAAGGGTAGCAAGTGACATTCGGCAACACAAATGCCAAAACATTTGACAATCGACAATCGACTGCATTGCCACCCTCCATTTTCAACTCCCATTGGTTACCATCGATGAGGAAATTTAACATATAAAAAATAACAACAGCCAGCCTTCTGCATTGCCTAACTCACCTATTTACATCCCATCTACAACGCACAAACCAGAATGATAGAATACTTTCCACTTGCCTAAACGATTGACCTCCATCAATACTCAAGACGCTTATCACCACCAAGGATAACGTAGCCCATGTGGACAATATCCATCAAAGGACTTACACATCCATTGCTTCCATCAGTAGGGCACAATGCTTTTTGCATAGCATACCCATGCGGAGCATCTCAGCAATTCACCAAGGTACCTTCCAAACCTATGTCCTGTACCACCTAACAGGACAGAGGCTGAGAACACTGTCCATCTGCAAGATCTCCTCCAAGTTACACACCATCCTGAACTGTAATTATGTCCCTCTTCCTTCACTAGCAGCTGGGTCAAAATCCTGGAATTCTTTCCTGACACCACTGTTGGCAGACTGACAAACCGGGCAGCTCATGAGGTTGGGTTGCCATCTCCACCTTCTCAAGGACAATTAGGATGACCAATAAAATGCAGAGTTTTCTAATAATACCCACATCACATGAATGAACTATTAAAACAAAACCTTTGAGTGTTACAATTCAAACTCTTTTCAGGCCACATATTCCAGATCATAATGCGGCAAATTAAGATTTTCTTTTGGATGCTTTTGCCAATTCTCTTAAATCTGTGTTCTCTAGTCTTATGCCAAATACACAGCCATTTCTCTTTATTTACTCGATAAAATCTCATGGGTTTGAACACCTCTATTAAGTTATATAATTGTCAAATACAATTCCCATATTTTAGAGTTTGCAACAATAATTAATTTGAGTAATTGTTATGGATTATACCGTTAGACTAAAACAGAGTTGGAGCATATTTTTCAGATGTCCTGAGCTTCTAAACCATGTAGTTACGCTACAGGCAATTACCAGGGGCATCATCAATTTATTATGGAAATTCTTTTAATGATTAATTGATGCTCAAGACAAAACTGATCACCTTATGCCTTTTAGATGAATCCATTAAGGAGCTAATGAGCTACGGTGCTGTCTTCTGAGGCTGAGAGAGAATCATTTATGCTGTGCCTTGTTCAAGTCAATTTAGTAAATAAAAATGTCAGAAATTGGTCTATGCATTCTGTAATATCAGTGATCTTTTACCTCTAGGATCAATGCTCCAATCTAGTCCAGAGATTCAGAATAGGGAAGCCTCTGTTCTCTCCTGCCTCCAAGGATATGAAATGTAATATGAATGATTAAAAGTACTTTTAAATGCCTTAGACTATTTCAGATGAGACCTTAACATAGGGTCAAATAAAGTCCCAAGCCTGCACACTATTCTTATATTGCTATTCATTCATGGGATGTGGTTGTCGATTGCTGGGTCAACACTTCTTTCTCATCCTTAATTGCCTTGCAGTTTAGGTATACTTACAATATTTTGATGGAGGGAATTCAAGAATTTGTTTTTCCTCGGCACATTAAGGAATTGTGATGTATTTCCAACTAAGGATTGCATGTAGGTTGGAGGTGGTTCCATCTGCTAATGCTGTTATCCTTCTAATTGGTAGAAGTTAATGCTTTGGGAGGTGCTGTCAGAGGAGCCTTGGTGGGTTACTATAATACATCTTGTCGATGTACAAACTGCTGCTGTGTGCCAGCCATGGAGCAAACACATGTTGAGGTTGTTGGATGTCGTGTCAGTCAAGTGGGCCGCTTTGTCTTAGATGGCGTTGGTCTTCTTAAGTGTTTTTGGAGCTGTACCCATCTGGGTCACTGGAGATAATTCCATCTCTCTCCTTACTTGTGCCTTGTAGATGGTGGCCAGGCTTCAGGGAGTCAGGATGGTAGTTAATAGCTGCTGAGTTCCCAACCTTTCAGCTGCTCCAGTAGCCACTATATGTATGTAGCGAGCCGAGTAGAGTGTCTGGTCAATGGTGACCCTCAGGATGTTGATAGTGGGGCGTTCAGAGATGATGGTGTCATTGAAGATAAAGGGACAACAGTGAGATTCTCTCATGTTTGAGGTGATCATTGTCTTGCACTCCTATGGCAGGAATGTTACTTGCCATTTATCAGCCACACCCTGGATGTTACCAAGGTCTTGTTGGATGTGAACATACACTGTTCTAGTACTGGAGTGGTCCTGAATGGCACTGAAATTTTGCAGTCATTGGTGAACATTCCACTTCTGACCTTATGACCGAGAGATGTTCATTGATAAAGCAGCTGAAGATGGTCAGATGATTGGGCCTAGGACGCTGCTCTGATGAACTCCTGCAGCGATGTCCTGGACCTAAGATAACTGACCTCACTTACCTCTAACAGCTATCAGCTTCTTCCTTGGTGCCAGGCATGACTCCAACCAGTGGAGAGTTTTCCCTGAATCCCATCGACTCTGATTTTGCTTGGGCTCCTTGATGTCGCACTTGCTCAAACAAAGCCTCAATGACAAGGGGAGTCACTCTCACCTCACCTCAGGAGTTCAGCTCTTTTGTCCAGTGTTTAAACCAAGCTGTAATGATGTCAGGAGCCAAGTGGCCTTGGGAGAACCTAAACTGAGCATCAGTGCGATAACATATCCTGGTAAGAGGGAAAGTTTGTAAGAGACTAATGAAGGAAGTTAAGGAGAGCATGAAGTTGAAAGGAAAAAAAACTCTGAAGGAGGCAGGAGTCAATGACAGCCATGAAGACTGGGTTAAATACAGAATCCAGTAAAGGAAGACTAAAAAGATAATTGAGAGAGAAAAATTGAGAGCAAACTAGCAAGGAATATAAAAACTGATAATAATGCTTTTTAAATTTAAGAAAGGGAAGATCAAAGTGAATAAAAGCCTCTTAAAAAATGAATCTGAGCAGATGGTTATCAGAGAATATCTACAGAGTGAAAGGGGGCCATTTAGCCCAACGAGTCCACACCGACGCTCCAAAGAGCATCCCACCCAGCCCCACCTCCCCAGCCTATCCCTGCATTTCCCAAGACTAATCCACCTAGCCGGCACATCCCTGAACACTACCGGCAATTTAGCATGGCCCATTCACCTAACCTGCACGTCTTTGGACTGTGGGAGGAAACCGGAGCACCTGGAGGAAACCCACGCAGACACGGGGAGTAATGTGCCAACTCCAGACAGAGTCGCCCAAAGGTGGAATCAAACCCCCAGGCATTCTGAGACAGCAGTGCTAACCACTGAGCTACCTTGCTGCACTTATGGGGAACAAGGAAACGACAGACCGCTGAAATGGATCGTTTGGATCAGTCTTTAGGTGGTAGATAGAACGAACATTTCATTAATGCTAAAGAATACCAAGGAAGAATTAGGTACCATTGCCATCATTAGAGAGGTAGAGTCATAGAGATGTACAGCTTGGAAACAGACCCTTTGCTCCAACCCGTCCAGGCCGACCAGATATCCCAACCCAATCTAGTCCCACCTGCCAGCACCTGGCCCATATCCCTCCAAACCCTTCCTATTCATATACCCATCCAAATGCCTCTTAAATATTGCAATTGTACCAGCATCCACCACATCCTCTGGCAGCTCATTCCATACACGTACCACCCTCTGCATGAAAAGGTTGCCCCTTAGGTCTCTTTCATATCTTTCCCTCTCACCCGAAACCTATGCCCTCTAGTTCTGGACTCCCTCACCCCGGGGAAAAGACTGTCTATTTATCTTATCCATGCCCCTCATAATTTTGTAAACCACTATAAGGTCACCCCTCAGCCTCCGACGCTCCAGGGAAAACAGCCCCAGCCTGTTCAGCCTCTCCCTGTAGCTCAAATCCTCCAACCCTGGCAACATCCTT
>NC_057719.1:80800579-80811020 GCF_004010195.1 Chiloscyllium plagiosum
CTGAGGTAACCTTTTTCGCTGTCCACTACACCTCCAATTTTGGTGTCATCTGCAAACTTACTAACTGTACCTCTTATGCTCGCATCCAAATCATTTATCTAAATAACAAAAAGTAGAGGACCCAGCACCGATCCTTGTGGCACTCCACTGGTCACAGACCTCCAGTCTGAAAAACAATCCTCCACCACCACCCTCTGTCTTCTACCTTTGAGCCAGTTCTGTATCCAAATGGCTAGTTCTCCCTGTATTCCATGAAATCTAACCTTGCTAATCAGTCTCCCATGGGGAACCTTGTCGAATGCCTTACTGAAGTCCATATAGGTCACATCTACTGCTCTGCCCTCAATCTTCTTTGTTACCTCTTCAAAAAACTCATTCAAGTTCGTGAGACATGATTTCCCACACACAAAACCATGTTGACTATCCAGAATCAGTCCTTGCCTTTCCAAAATACATGTACATCCTGCCCCTGAGGATTCCCTCCAACAACTTGCCTACCACCGGAGGTCAGGCTCACCGGTCTATAGGTAGTATTAGACAAATGAATGGGACTAAACTAAGCCAAGTCCCTTGGCTCTAATGGCTTGCATCCTAGGATCCTAAAAGAGATAGCTGTAATTTTCCAAAAATCATTGGATTCTGGAGACATTGTGACACCCCTATTCAAAAAGGGAGGGAGACAGAAAGTGGGTAACAATAGGCTGAATAGCCCAACAATAGCGATTGTTGGAAATAATTAAGGAAGCAATAGCAGAATGTTGGGAAGATCATAATCTAAGCAGGCTGAGTCAGCGTGACTTCATGAAAAGGTAATCGCATCGGACTAATTTACTCCAGTTTTTCAAAGAAGTCTCAACCAGAGTGGATAGAGGGGAACCAGCAGATGTGTTGCATTTAGACTTCTAGAAAGTGTTTGACGAGCACCTCACAAAAGGTGAAGCCCAAGGTGTTGCAAGGAACATATTGGCATGGATAGAGAATTGGCTCATGGGCATGAAACAGCAAGGGGAGATAAGGGGTTCCTTTTCAGGTTAGTGATTTGAGACCAGTGGGTTTTCACAAGGATTAGTGCTGGCACTGCAACTGTTTACAATGTACATAAATGACTTGGAGAAAGGAAGCGAATATACTATAGCCAAACTTGAAGACAACACAAAAATATGTGGACAGACAAGTTGTAAGAGTTTTACAATCAATTTACAGAGAGATATGGATATGTTAAGTAAGTGGTCAAAAAGTTGGCGAATGGGAGTGTAAGGTGGGAAATGTGATGTTGTTCATCTTGGAAAGGAGAACAGAGTATTACTTAAATGGAGAAAAACTGCAGAGAGCTCAACACAAAGGGACTTAGGGATACATATACACTAAACACAGAAAGCTAACACATAGGTGCAGCAGGGAATCAGGAAGACTAATGGAACATTGACCCTTATTTCAAGGGGGTTGGAGTATAAGAGTAGGGAAGTCTTATGCATCTGTACAAGGTGCTGGTGAGACCACATTTGGAGTAAGTATTACTTAAATGGAGAAAAACTGCAGAAAGCTCAACACAAAGGGACTTAGGGATACATATACACTAAACACAGAAAGCTAACACATAGGTGCAGCAGAGAATCAGGAAGACTAATGGAACATTGGCCCTTATTTCAAGGGGGTTGGAGTATAAGAGTAGGGAAGTCTTATGCATCTGTACAAGGTGCTGGTGAGACCACATTTGGAGTATAGTGAGCAGTTTTGGTCCCCTTAATTAAGGAAAGACAATTTCATTGGAGGAAGTTCAGAGAAAGTTCACGAAGATGGTCCCTGGTATGGAGGGGGTTGTCTTATGAGCAAAGGTTGGACAGATTCAGATTATACTAATTGAAACTTAGTAAAACAAGAGATGATCTCATCGAAACATATCGGATTCTTAAGGGGCTTGACAGGGTAAATGCTGAGAGGACATTTCCTATCATGGCAGAGTCTGGGATCAGAAGACAGTCTCAGAAAGAAAGGGCACCAGTTTAAGACTGAAATGAGGAGGAATTTCTTCTCTCAGAGGGTTGAGAATCTTTGGAACTCCTTGCTGCAGAGAGCTGCAGGGACGGAGTCCTTATGTATATTTAACGCTGAGATAGACAGACTCCTGAGTAGAATGGGAATCGAGGCTTATGGAGAAAGGGCATGAAAGTGGATGGGAGGAATGTTGGATCATTCATGATCCTATTGAATGATGGAGCAAGCTTGAGGGGCTGAATGGTCTACATCTGTTTCTAGTTCTTATGGTCCCCTGAACAGGTTATTCCTTAGCTGCTGGATAGTGGCCAAGCTATTCCATTACTTTCCTGATGATTGAGTGTAAAGAGAACAGTAATCAGCCAGGTTAGTGAGGACAAGATCAAGCAGGTCTCCCTCTTGTTGCTTCCCTCACTACCTTCTGCAAACCCAGCCTATCACTATATCCTCCAGGACTAGACCACCTTGGTTTGTAGTGGTGCTACCAAACCACTCTTGGTGATAGACATTGAAGTTCCATACCCAGAGTACACCCTCAATAGTTCTTCAATCTGACGTTTAACATGAAGGAGCACTGATTCATCACCAAGTGTGTAGGGAGGGCTGAAGAGGCCTTTATAATGAGCAGCAGATTCTCTTGGCCAGATTTGACCTGATGCAAATGAGATTTCATGGGGCATCTACAGTCAATATTGAGGACTCCCAAGATAACACTTCCCCGACTATACATCAGTGGGTTGCCGCCTCTCGTGGGTCTGTCCTGCCATTGGGATAAGACATATCCCAGGATGCTGATGGCATTGTCTGGGATACTGTGCGTACTGGATTCCGTGAATATGATTGGCTCAGGCTGTTGCTTGCCTGGAAGCAAAACATTGCAGATGCTGCAAATTCAAAGTAAATAGAAAATGCTGGAAAAACGGTGTTTGATGAGTCTGTAGGACAGCTCTCCCAATTTTGACACAAGACTCCTGATATTCATAGAGACCATTTTACAGAGTGACAGGACAGAGAAACCATTGCTGTTTCTGATATCTCGGTGGATGCTGAGTTCTCTGTCCACTTTCATTCCTTACTTTAGATTTTGCAGCTGTTTTGATACAACTGAGTGACTTTCTGGCCTATTTCCAAGGGCAGTTAAGGGTCAACCACATTGCTGAGAGTCTGGAGTCACATGGACACCGGACTAGGTAAGGAGAGCAAACCTTCTTCACTAAGGAAATTAGGAAAGCATTTGGATTTTTACAACAATCAACAATGGCAACATGGTTATCATTAGTCTAGCTTTATTTAAAATCCCAGATGATTTTTAAAAAAGAAGTTGAATTCAAATTTTCCCAAATGCCATGGCGGGATTTGAACCCATATTCCCTGATCACTAGCTTGGGGCTCTGGATTATGAGTCTAGCCACATTACCAATGCGCCACCATCTCCTTAAATCCATCATGGATTCTTCCTAGGTTAGTCTGTTCAGGATTACAGGGCAGACTAACCATCAGACACAGCAGTGGGCTATCCAGTCTGAGGGCCAACAGCACCTCAGGGACGTCATGACCTATAGTCGGCCTGAGGGGACCTTTCAAAAAGTAAGTTCAAAGGTTTACCTCATGCCCCACTCACATGGCTGGAGAAACTCAGCAGCTACAATTGCTGAAAATCAAAATGTCGGTCAGGGAATGTCTGGTCATGTCCAGCGGGATTGGGGGGGGATCAGGTTGGATTCTAGGGGATGTGTAGTTGGCGATGCGTGATGAGAGTCTGTGGATTTGTTAAATAGTTACTCAGGAATCAGACCATGGATTTAATTGTCGAACGTTTCCTGAGCAACTATTTAACTTAACTTCGGCAGAACCTTCTGAAGCCTCAGATTTACATGAGACTACTAGACAGTCCCCGCTGAAAGTTTAATTTCCTGAAAAATTGCTTTGGAGTCTGCTGTGATTGGGATTCCCAGTGTCCCTACGTGCAATTCTTGTCTAGATTGGCATAACGAATGTTTGGCTGTCAGAAAATCTGTGCTGTTCTCACTATAAGCTCTGATCGTTAAAATAATTTAAATTTTGCCTTTAAATGGTCCATAGCTTTCTTAGCCACAGATAGAATACTTTGTACATCTTTTGTACATTTTATTATAGGAAGCTTAATAGACTGAAGCCACACCCTACCCCTCATGTTGTCTATGCTAAATGATGACATTTCAATGCCTTTTCACCCATTATACACAGTATAAATGCAATGTTTCCAACAGCAACAATTGAACGTGTACATACAAACTTTCTTTCAAAGTCATTCCTTGCGGTCCACAAACTACAAGTCATTAAACTATCATCCAAATATTTGAGTATCAATAGTAAATAACTGCAATCAAATCGCAATCTTGGAAGAGGAAGCATTGTGCAATCCATGGAATAGATCAGAGAGCCAGAATTGTCAAAGCCACAATGACTTCTCTGGGGCTCAGGTATTTCAACACGCCAATGGACGTCGTGACTTTCCAGTCAAACTTATTGCATTTATTACCTCCCACACCCCTATGATGTCCCTCATGTCCAATTTCTGCTCCATCTCACCATGCACCGTTTCTGGAACAACTTACCACTCAGGTGGATACCAGAGAATGGCACCCTTTGCACCGGCACCATGGTTAAAAGCCCCCCGATTCCAAAGCTGCCTAGCTCAGTCAAGGACAGAATTGGAACTTGGCAGAGAAAAAGAAGATGGCACCATATTTTTCTGACGGGGACCTAGAAATCTTGGTGGGTGTGGTGCCCTCTTCCTGGAGAGCTGGCAGAGGAGACCAGGCCACCAGAGATTCTCAGACTCATTGAAGGTCACCAGCCAGCTCAGTGCCAACTCCAAGATGGGGAGGAGCAATCAGTAGTGTTGAAAGAAGGTCAATGTCCTTCTCCACTTCGTCAGGGTAAGTACCATGCTGTCCGGCCTGCCAGTGTTTTGTACAGTATATGGGCCTGCAATCAACATGGCTTTCTATTAAAATCCTTCTATCAGTGTTTACTCCCTCACAGTTCGAAACACTTACCCCAACCCACTCTGTGGTCACAGGCATTTTCTTCCCCAATGGACCCTTTTGATTTACATCATGATGAAAGGTGACAATACAGTCTCCCATACCAGGGCTTCCAGCCTCCATTTACCAATACCTCATTGCTTCTAGGGGTGGGTGAGCCAGAGACCTTCAAACATGTCTCTTTGATATGCACTTGAAGTGCGACGGGCTGCAGAGCTATGGACCAACAACTGGAATGAAGGATTGCGCTGCATAGCTCTTTCCATGGTCTGCACAGACATGGAGAGGAAGCTTATAGGCACCTTAGTGACATGGGCTAGGGCAGAACAGGTGGCCAAATCAGGCCAACTCCAGTGCGGCCTATCTCAGAGTTGGTTCATCATGTTGACCAATCCTAGCTATTTTGCTACTATTCACAGGCAATGCTTTCTAGGAGCACAGATTTGGATGGCAAGGTACCAGCACGATCTGGCATCAGTGAGTGGCTTTAAAAGCCAGGCACCCAGCCTGCAGACTAGACAAGGCTGCACCCTCAGGGACACACTTTTTCTTAGCGCCCACTCGCTTGGCACCTCCCTGCCTGACCACAGCATCCCTGCTTTGCTGATTGTACAGTCACAGAAACTGACAGCTTGCCTCTCTGTTAAGACCCCTCTGACCAGGGGATGCACATCTTACCACACGCAGTGTGCTACATCAATCTAATCACTGCACCACATGCCAACAGCATGTGGTGAACACGTTGCACGATCAGCACACCCGCAGCTGTGCCTCAAAGTCTTATGGGAGTAGTCTTCATAAAAGGTATGTGGAGGCACCAGCCAAGGGAATTGCGCACAAATCAGGTGTCCAGTCAGGGTGTACTCAGTCAGGAAATGTGCAGGTCAGGTGGATTAGCCATGCTAGATTCCAGTGATGTGCAGGTTAGGTGAATTGGCCATCGGAAATGCAGGGTTACAGGTATAGGATATGGGGTTGGGTCTGGGTGAGATGCTGTTTGGAGGGTCAGTGCAGGTTTGATGAGTCGAATGGTCTGCTTCCATACTGTAGGGATTCTATGATTCTAGGAAGTCCATGCCTCTGCAGTCCAAGTAATTGATTGTGGTCAGTCCATCGGCTCCACAGCAGGGGATAGAGTTGATATGCTCAAGGAGATGTACAGGCACCAGTCTAGGGTCTGGAAACACATTGCCTGCAGCTGCCTGATCAGTTCCCTCAAGAGGGGTGGGCCATAGTCAGTCCATCGGGTCCATCCACAGAAACTGAAGAGGGAGGGGGCAATGGATCAAGTGTAGCTATTAGAGTCAGACTAAGCCTTGGCAGGTTAGGCTTTTGGACTGGGGATTTGGATTCTGGGCAGGGGTTCTGTACAATTGCTATGTGGTCAGGAGCATCATGGTATTGGTGATGGTGATGGTTGGGGGGTAGGGGGTCGTCGGTGGTGGTGGGTGGTCCTTGGAGATCTGAGAATGACCTCACCAGGTTTGATCACCTCATACGGGAGAAAGTGAGGACTGCAGAATGCTGGAGATCAGAGCTGAAAATGTGTTGCTGGAAAAGTGCAGCAGGTCAGGCAGCATCCAAGGAGCAGGAGAATCGACGTTTCGGGCATGAGCCCTTCTTCAGCCCTTGATCACCTCATATGCCAAGCACTGGGTGGGAAAGGTATGCAAGGTACACAGAGGTGTGGGTGGAGATTTAGGGAAGAGTGAAGCTCATGGGGTTAATGGAGTGAGCTCCAGGAGGGGGATTTGAAAGTTTGGAGGCATTAGGAACATGCAGCAAGCTATACCCACCCAGGTACACCAACTGGTATCCGTGCCAAATTTTTCTGACATTGAACTGGTTTGTGTTTGGCAAGATGGGAGGTTGAATAGCAATGAGTTGAACAGTGGCATCAACAAGGCATTTAACAAACACTAATCCACAAACATTAATCCCCATTATGTCACTGCCTAGCAAGAATCTCACTGCCTAGCAAGAATCTCACCAAACAGCTTCTGAAAAACAAAAGCATGGATTTAGATGATATTTATTTTGAGACGAGCTTTGTCTGATCTTCTCCACCAAAATACATATCTGATAGTTTCATGGTCACCATTCCTGAGAATAGTTTTTGATTTCCAGAATTATTAATTGAATTCCAATTACTAGCATGGTAGGATTTGAATCTGTGTCCCCAACGCATTATCCTGGGCCCCTATATTGCGAGGCCAATGACCTTACCACTATGCCACCACACTCCCCTCTTCATAATGTCCACAACTGAAAGTCCCCTTTGAAGAGATCACCATTTATTCTTCCTGCGTTAGCCCATTTTACTCAGCTTTCCATCGTTGAACCACATGCTCATTCCAGAAATGAAGTGAGTAAAAACGTCACTGTACCACCTCTAAAGACAAGCACATGTCTCCTTAGCTATGGAGACCAAAATACTGCACAGCTTTCCAAGCTACAAATAGCCTTGAGACAGAATACCCCTTGGCCGTGTTCATTATCATCAGTGACTTCAACCAGGCCAACCTCAAACGTGTGCTACCAAGATACCACCAACACGTGTCCAGTCCCACCAGACGCCTGGACACTTTGGGCTATTGCTACACAACCATCAAAGATGCCTACAGCTCCATTCCCTGCCCACATTTTGGTCAATCAGACCATAAGGCTGTGCTCCTTCTGCTGGCTTACAAACAGAAACTGAAGTGTGAGGATTGGTACAGAAAGTCATACAGTGCTGGTCCGAGGTAACGGACAAGCTCCTGCCTGGAGTCGGCGGACTGGTCCATATTCAAGAACTCAGTGGCCAACCTAAATGAGAATGTCACTATTGTCACAGACATCAGTGTGTGTGTAGAGGTCTGCGTGCCAAAGAGGTTAATCAGAGTGTTCTCCATCCGGAAACAATGAATGAAATGAATATCCACTCCCTACTGAAGTCCAGGTCTGAGGGTGACCCTAGCCTATACATGAAATCCAGGGATGATCTTTGCAAAGCCATCAGGGATGCCAAGACAGCACCAGACTAAATTAGAGTCCCACACTAACCCACATGTCGACTGCAGCAAGGCGTACATGATATAATGTGCTACAAGCAAAGTTGAATAGAATCACTGACAACAACGAGCTCCATGCATTCTAAGCTCCTTTCGAACATCAGTGAAACGATGTCACCTGCCCCAACATCCTTGGGTGCACCTGTACCCACAGTCACTGCTGCAGGCCTTCAGTTCTTGTGGGTGAACGGAAAATATCCACAGCCATGCACTCAGATCCTGCACAGACTAGCTGTCGGGAGTATTTGTTGACATTTTTAACCCCTCCTTCTCCAATGGAAGGTTCCCACTTGCTTCAAGAAGACCACTATCATGCAAGTGGCCAAAGGAAAATCAGGCAACGTGCCTTAAGGACTATCACCCAGTGGCGCTGACACCCATCATTATGAAATGCTTCGAGGGATTACACATCAATTCCAGCCTATCAAATTGCCTTGATCCGTTACAATTCACCTGGATGGCAGACGCCATCTCCCTCGTCCTATATTCATCTCTGGAACATCTAGGTATCAAGGACACCCACGACTGACTCCTATTTATTAACTTTAGCTCCGCCCTCAATACCGTTAATTCTAACAAGACTTACCTCCAAACTCAGACCGAGGACTATGCTCCTCATTCTGACCCGCAGAATCAGTAAAGATGCGCGGCAACACCTTCTCCACAATAATCCTCAACACCGGTGTCCCGCAAGTCTGCGTACCCAACCCCTTACTATATCCTTTATACACACACAACTGTGTGGCCAAATTCAGCTCTAAGTTCATCTGCAAATTTGCTGATGGGTCAGATCTTAAGTAATAATGAGTTAGAGTACAGCAAGGAGATAGACAGCTGAGTGGCGTTATGCAAAGACAACAATCTCTCCCTCAATATCAGCAAAATGAAGGAGCTGGTCATTGACTTCACAAAGCAGAGTGGAGGACATGCCCCTTGTCTGTATCAATGATGCTGAGGTGGAGGTGGTGGGGAGCTTCAAGTTCCTAGGGGTAAAGATCACCAAGGATCTATCCTGGTCCATCCACATCGACAATCTACCTCAGGAGGCTGAGGAAATTCAACAAGTCCACAATGACACTCACCAATTTTTATAGATGGACCATAGAAAGCATCCAATCTACATGTATCACAGGTTGGCATGGCAACAGCTCTGCCCAAGACCACAAGAAATTACAGAGAGTTGTGAAGACAGCACAAAAACCAGCCTTCCTTGCATGGAGTCCATCTACGCTTTCTGCTGCCTCGGGAAAGCAGCCAACTTAATGAAAGACTCCTCCTACACTCTTTTCAATCATTGCAGAAGATACAAAAATTTGAAAAAACAAAGATTTAAGAACAGCTTCTTCCCCGGTGTTAGCAGATTTATGAACTGATCTCTCATACATTAGAGTTGATCTTTCTCTGCACCTTCTCTGTAGCTGTAACACTATATTCAGCATTCTGTTCCATTAGCCTAATGTACTCATGTAAGGTATGATTTGCCTGGTTAGCAAGCAAAACTACAATTTTCACTGTATCTTAGTACATTATTGTTTAATCAAAGCAAGACCCCAAAAATGCTCTGTACGCATATAGTAATACACTCTTATTGTCGTACTCCAGTAAGGGCTCTCTGTGCAATTGTCCTTCCTACATGTTTGCTGTACTTGCATACAACTTTTCTATGTTCCTTGTGTGAGTACACCCAATTCTTTCTGAATTGGGCATGTTAAAAATGTCATACTTTTATGAAATGTTCTGTTTTTCGATTCTTTCAATCAAAGTAAATAACTTCTTGCCTCCCTACATTAGATTCAATCATCTTGTTGCCGACTTAACCTGCCATTAGATTAGATTCCCTACAGTGTGGAAACAGGTCCTTCGGCCCAACAAGTCCACACCGACCCTCCGGAGAACAACCCATCCAGACCCATTCCTCTACACCTAACACTACGGGCAATTTAACATGGCCAATTCACCTAACCTGCACATTTTTGGACTGTGGGAGGAAACCAGAGCACCCGGAGGAAACCCACGCAGACACTGAGAGAATTTGCAAACTCCACACAGACAGTTGCCTGAGGTGGCAATTGTACCTGGGTCTCTGGCGCTGTGAGGCAGCAGTGCTAACCACTGTGCCATCATATCCCTCCCACAGCTTGAATTCACAGCTAACTTTGTAACATTGGCAATCTTATATGCTTAGTCATGGTCCTATCCCCTGAATCATTGGTATAGATTGCAAATAATATTTCCCTCCCCACCCCTCTCCGCCTTCCGCAAAGACCGTTCCCTCCGTGACTACCTGGTCAGGTCCACGCCCCCCTACGACCCACCCTCCCTTCCTGGCACTTTCCCCTGCCACTGCAGGAACTGTAAAACCTG
>NC_057719.1:80814965-80820847 GCF_004010195.1 Chiloscyllium plagiosum
ATCAATGTGGATTTCAACAGTTTTCTCATTTCCCCTTCCCCCACCTCATCCTAGTTTCAAACTTGCAGCTCCGCACTGTCCCCTTGACCTGTCCGGACTTGTCCGACCTGCCCAGCTCCTTTTCCACCTATCCTCTCCACCCTCTCCTCCCGGACATATCACCTTCATCTCCTTCCCCACTGACCTATTGTACTCTATGCCACTCTCTCCCCACCCCCACCCTCCTCTAGCTTATCTCTCCACGCTTCAGGCTCTCTGCCTTTATTCCTGATGAAGGGCTTTTGCCCGAAACATCGATTTTGCCTGTCTTCGGATGCTGCCTGAATTGCCGTGCTCTTCCAGCACCACTGATCCAGAATCTGGTTTCCAGCATCTGCAGTCATTGTTTTTACCTCATAGATTGCAAATAGCTGAGGCCCCAGCATTAATCTTTGCAGCACCTCATTAGTTAAAGCCTCCAACTTGAAAATTCCACATTCAGCCCTCTGTCTTTCTCAATCATAAACAAATCCTCCCTCCATTAGAATATATCACACCAATTCCATGATCACTTTTTTTTTTAAATGTGAGACCTTATCGATTATTTTTTGGAAATCATTTTTAAGTGGTTTCATTTTACCTACCTTACCAGCTACATCAAGAAAAATAATAATAATTTCTAAACTTGTAAAATCATAAGGTTCTTGTTTGTTCATACTTAGACTTTTTAAGTATGTTTTAAAGATTTCCTTAAAGATTCCAATAATTTCTGATGACTGATGCCAGGCTAACTGACCTAGAGTGGTCTCTTCTCCCTCTACCCCCTCCTTTCTTGAATTGCAGTGTTACACATGTTAACTTCCAAACTGTTGGGACAATTTTACTGAATTACATAAAATTTTCATCCAACTCTGCTGTTGCCTCATTTAGAACCAGAGGATTTAAACCTTTCGGCTCTGGAGATATATTAGTTTTTAGTCCCTTGGGTTTCTCCAATTTTTTTTCCCCCTGCTGATATTAGTTAACTTCAGTTCCTCACTCTAATTAGCTCCCTAGTAACCTTCCGTTTACGGTATGAAAGTTTATATTTTCTGCAATGAAGACAGACAAAAAAATTGTTTCAAGTTTCTGCCATTTCCAGATTCCAAATGGTAATTTCTCGTGTCTTTTTCGTTAAGAGACCAATGTTTGCCTTTAGCTACTCCCTGCATTTTCACATTATCACTTTTTTTGCATTTCTGGATGGCTTAAAACTCAGAAAATCTGCGAACCCAACTATAAACAAACTTCTAATCATTAAAACAAAACCTTGCTCCATTTCAAGGAGCTAATTTTGGATCCAACTTCCTACGGCTTTAATGAATCTTTCATCTTCTGACCAGTCTGCTATGTGGGATCTAATCACACTCTTGGTAAATTAGTGAGTTTTGAGAAGATTGAAAAAAGCACATTGACTTGGATCCCATTTACCACCCCCTGAGAAAAAGAACAGGAAATGACGTCACCATAGGAAATGATGTCATCACAGGAAATGACAATGCCAACCCAAGGAAACCCAAACACATAAATATAAAGTGTGCTACACCACCAGTGCTTCATCCAGAGGTTCACTGAAGAGGTTACGTAGTATGGTGACGACACATCTGAAAACCAACCTGCCAGTCCAGCGAGCAAACCTACATTTTGGTAAATTCTATTACAGTGGTGAGGCGGCCACCAGCGAAGGATGGCAGCAACTATGCTGTGGCCATCATGGCCAAAGCCTTGTGAGCAGCTGTGAAGCCTGGTATGCCTGAGCGGGTCTTAGCCCGGTGCGGGTGAAAGCAAGCCATCTGGAGGAAAGCCCAGCTTGGAGCATCTGCAGACCCACAGCTCAGGAAAGAACTGCAATGTTTGACATTTTAATTTTATTTGTTTTTCTTCTTTCATGCTATGACACCTGTAGAGCTGAACTATAAAAACGTATCTTTATTTTTTCACTTCCGTAACTAAGAATTTGTACCGAGGTACTTTGTACCTAAGGTGACACTTTGTGTGGTGACATTGTACACTTTTCACTGTACTCTTGTATCCTATGCTTGACTACATGTGATAATAAAATCTAAATCTAACAATTTATATCATATCAATATAACCTGTAACAATGTACTAGCCTGTAATAAACTATGTCTTGTGGGAGTCCAGAACTAGAGGTCATAGGTTTAGGGTGAGAGGGGAAAGATATAAAATAGAGCTAAGAGGCAACATTTTCACTCAGAGGGTGGCACGTGTATGGAATGAGCTGCCAGAGGATGTGGTGGAGGCTGGTACAATTGCAACACTTAAAAGGTATCTGAATGGGTATATGAATAGGAAGGGTTTGGAGGGATATGGGCCAGGTGCTGGCTGGTGGGATTAGATTGGGTTGGGATATCTGGTCGACATGGACGGGTTGGACTGAAGGGTCTGTTTCCATGCTGTACATCTCTATGACTCTAAGAGATTCTTCTAGACAGACCAGAAACTGGTGCACCTCAACAAACCAGCACTGTTTATTTACTACAGTTCATTATCAGTGGCAGCTCATACAGTATAGAGAATTAGCATGATGTGCATTTGTTTTGACTGGTCATACCCACACATGGCAAGCAGCAGTATGGGATCGTCAGACCCAGCTTTACATTGCCTGCTCATTCAGCAGTGGGGAAGAGCTGAAGATTTGAAAAGCGCTATAGAAGAAACCCTCATGGCAATCCTCTAGTGAATAGTAGAAACATTTCAGAGCTGGTAAGAGATCCACTACAAAATTCAAAAAAGATTGTAGCACCTCCCTGGATTCAGCAGCTTCACAATCTGCATTGCAAGCTGATGGTCCCAAGGAGGTCTGTGAAAGCAAATCTCAGATTGCAGCTTAGCAGTGAGCAAACAGACATCAGCGACTCTATGAAAAATGCTCAAAAAGCCCCAGTAGGATAACATTAAAATGACGTAATAATTCAGGCAGGAAAAGTAAGAAGTTAAAAGGGGTGGCATGGTGGCTCAGTGGTTAGCACTGCTGCCTCACAGCACCAGGGACCCTGGTTCAATTCTAGCCTCAGGCAACTGTCAATGTTGAGTTTGCGCATTCCCCCAGTGTCTGTGTGGGTTTCCTCTGGTTCCTTCCAAAATCTAAAAGTGTACAGATTAGGTGAATCAGCCATGTTAAATTGCCCATATAGTGTTCAGGGATGTGTAGGTTAGATGTATTAGTCAGGGGTAAGTGTAGAGTAATAGGGTCTGGGTGGGCTCTTTGGAGGCTCAGCGTGGACTTGTTGGGCCTAATGGCCTGTTTCCACCCGTGTAGGGATGTTTAATACAGCTCACTTACAGCTCAAATCAGGCAAATAGCCATCATGATGAATGGGTACCATGGGGCACAGCTACAGAAACTAGAGAGCCACAAAATAAAAATTAATCCGAAGTCACAAATCCCAGGACATTGTTGCTTTAATTATTTGGCTTCCCAATGTTGGGCAGATTCAAAGCCTGTTTTTACTGGGATAGGAAGTTTGGTAGTTTTATTCACGCTGCAAAACAGAAGGCCAGAGTTACTTCATACGAGTCGCAATTAAAGCTTGAATTGTTTACTTAAACCATAAGGGGCAAGAATCATTCAATCAAACCATGATGAAATCTGAAACAGCTACTGATGAACCTAAAGGACCCTATAGCAGCAACCCACAAAACAAATGTCATTTACAAAATACCATGCAAAGACTGTAACAACCACTACATTGAACAGACAGGCAGAAAACTAGCCAGCAGGGTACACAAACACAAACTAGCCACCAAAAGATATGCAGGAGAATCGACATTTCGGGCAGGAGTCGATTCTCCTGTTCCTTGGATGCTGCCTGACCTGCTGCGCTTTTCCAGCAACACATTTTCAGCTCTGATCTCCAGCATCTGCAGTCCTCACTTTTTCCTACCAAAAGATATGACCCACTATCACGAGTATCCTTACATACGGAAGAATGAGGACACCACTTCGACTGGGACAACACATCCACCCTAGGACAGCCTAACTAGAGACATGCACGGGAATTCCTCGAGGTCTAGACCGGAACTCCATCAATAAACACATCGATTTGGACCCCATTTACCAACCTCTGAGAAAAAGAACCCACCTTAAGAGACCAAGACACACAAATAGAAAGCGGGACCGAACACCAGCATTTCACCAGAAGCTCACTGATGATTTTACCTAGCATGGTCCTGAAACGTCAGAGAACAAACGTGCCAGCTCAGCGAGCAAACATGCAGCCTAAAGTAATTGAGTAGTTAATTAGGATGCAGTAGCAATAGCAGGACTGGTGATGAGTCATGACTGCAACTTGTGGGAGTTCCTGGATACCAGTCTGGTGCAGGGTGAGCAAGTCTGCAGCAAGCGTTTGAGGCTCAAACAGCCTCATTTAAGAGTTCAAGATCTGGAGGCTGAACTCAAGACACTGACAGATCAGGGAAGGGAAAGCTATCTGCATTCAACAGGGGGAGTATGAGAAAGTAGCTGTGGCAGGGGGACAATATAGTGAAGGGGATTGACAAGATCATCTGCAGCAAAGAGCAGGAGTCCATATAGCTGTGCCAAGGTTCAGAACATCTGCTCAGGGCTGTGCAGGAACTTGCGGTAGGGGAGAAAGAGGTGAACCAGCCACCATGATCCATGTGGTCATCAGCAACATAAGCAGGAGAAAGAAGGAGCTTCTGCATAGTCAGACTGAAGAGCTCGGCACCAAATTAAGAAGCAGAACCTCAAAAAGGTCATTATCCAGACATTATTAACTAAGCCACAAGCAAATTATCCTAAGGAAAATGAAATGAGACCGAGATGAACGCGTGGCTTCAAGACTGGTCTGAGGGGATGTGAATTCCCATTTGTAGGAGGGCCAGCACCAGCCTTGACAGAAATAGGATCGTCACTATCTAAATTGGGCTAGGGCCAGTGTTATTGCAAAATAATTAGCAATGGAATTTAGGGAGGACTTTACATGAATCGGTAAAAGTAATGGATCAAATTTGGGAAGATGTGGTAGATCATAGAGTCAAGACCAAAGAGAAGGGTATTAATACAGGACTGGCCATGACAGTAACTAGTGGAGAGTCAACCAACAGATTGGTGGTTGTAAATTATATGACTAGATTTTACAAGGAAAAACGTGAATGTATGCAGCATTAGAAACAAAAATGGATAAACTTAGTTTGCAAATAGAAATAAGTACAATCTGGTAGCCATTATAAAGGTGTATCTGCAGGATGATGTGGATTGGGACTGGAGGCTTGAAGAGTCGAGGACATTTAGGGTGGACAGGAAATTAAGAAAAGGTGGAGGGTGGCTCTGTTAATTAATAGCAGTGTTAACACAATGGATATGGATGGCCTCAATTCAGGGAACAAGGATGAGAAAACAGCTGGGGTAAAAATGAGAAAATGATCAGATGAAAGTTACTTGTGGGAGGAATAATGTCAGAAAGACATGGCAAAATTCTCAGCATATTTTAATTTACATGATGAATGGAAAGCCTAGAAGGTTGGTTAAAATGTGAATGGGCAAATTAGGCAATAGGCAATAGACAATAGGTGCAGGAGTAGGCCATTCAGCCCTTCGAGCCTGCACCGCCATTCAACATGATCATGGCTGATCATTCCTAATCAGTATCCTCTTCCTGCCTTATCTCCATAACCCTTGATTCCACTATCTTTGAGAGCTCTATCCAACTCTATCTTAAATGAATCCAGAGACTGGGCCTCCACTGCCCTCTGGGGCAGAGCATTCCACACAGCCACCACTCTCTGGGTGAAGAAGTTTCTCCTCATCTCTGTCCTAAATGGTCTACCCCGTATTTTTAAGCTGTGTCCTCTGGTTCGGCACTCACCCATCAGCGTCC
>NC_057719.1:80823435-80834316 GCF_004010195.1 Chiloscyllium plagiosum
TCTGCCCGTCAGTCTGTCCTTGCGATAGCACGTGTAGCCTTGAATATTCATTTCCCAGGCCCTGTCCACTTGAAGCCACGTCTCAGTTATCCCCACAATATCGTATCTGCCAATTTCCAAAAGAGCCTCAAGCTCATCCATCTTATGTCTAATGCTTCGTGCATTCATGTATAGTATTTTTAATTTGTTACTGCTCTCACCCTTCCCATCAATCCCTATTTCACACAACCTTACAGCATGATCCCTTTCCGAGTTTTCTGCCTCATTGATACAGTTGTCTTTCTTAACTTCTCTTGTTCTAACTTTCCTTTCAATTTCCTTTTTAAACATCCAGACTAAAGGATAGGTCAGTAGAAATCCAGCAGTCAATGTTTTAGGGGATATTTGAGCATACAGAGAATAGATAAATTCCAGTAAGTTAAAAAAAATTCCAAAGGCTGGGCCCACTACTTGCAGTTTACAAGCAATACTAAAGGCAGTACCAATCTAAAAGAAACCAGCATGCAATAGCGTATCACAGGGAACTGGTGCTGGGTCCCTTTTTGTTTGGGATACATTTAAATGTTGTAGATGAGAATGTGGGGGTTGTTGAGTAGGTGGGGAGGGGTTGGGATAAATAAACTGTGGATTAAGCAAAATATTGGCTGGGTAGTTAAAAATATGAGGAAGGAGGTCTTAATTCACATTGGTCAGATGGGCAGGTCAGTGGTAGATGGAACTTCACCCTGATAAGCATGAAATGATATACTTTGGAAAAAAAAGCAAGGTTAACAGGGTAGTTAAGGTGGCAAAGCTGGACATTTGCCTTTATTAATTATGGCTTAGATTTTAAGGTCAGAGGGGACATGTTGGAGCTATACACAGTTGGAGTAAGGTGTGCAGTTCTGGTCACTACACTATAGGAAAGGTGTGATTGCAATAGAGGGAATGAGATTCACCAGCATATTCCCTGGATGAAGCACTTTATTTATGAAGACACATTTAAACTTGGGTTGCTTTTTTTTGGATCAGAGAAGGTTGAAATGGTATCCTGGTCGAGATGTTTAAGATTATGAGGGGCATGGACAGGGTTAATAGAAAGCAGTTGTTCACCTTATTCGAAGGGTCAATGACTAGGGGGCATAATTTTAATATAAGAGGGGATTTGAGAAAAAAAAATGTTTTCCTGGGGGTCTGGAATGCAGTTTGAGTCATAGAGTCACAGATGTACAGCACCGAAACAGACCCTTTGGTCCATCTCATCCACGCTGACCAGATATCCCAACCCAATCTAGTCCCACCTGCCAGCACCAGGCCCATATCCCTCCAAACCCTTCTTATTCATATATCCATCCAGCTGCCTTTTAAATGTTGTAGTTGTACCAGCCTCCATCACTTCCTCTGGCATCTCATTTCATTCACTGACCACCCTCTGCATGAAAAAGTTGTCCTTTAGGTCTCTTTTATATCTTTCCCCTCTCACCCTAAACCTATGCCCTCTAGTTCTGGACTCCCTCACCCCAGGAAAAAGACTTTGTCTATTTATCCTATCCATGCCCCTTTGTTCACAAATTTCGAAATTAAGAATTCATACTCAAGAAAGTTTGTCTTGACCTCAATCTTCGTCAAATAGCAGGACAAGTTAAATTATATAAGGAACAACTTACAGAATCTAGCATCTATAGTATTTAAAACAAAGAAATGCTGGTGATCACAGCGAGTCAGGCAGCATCCATGGACAGGGAGCAAGCTAATGTCGAGAGTCAAGACGATTCTTCAGATGAGTCATCTCGACTCAAAACTTTAGCTTGTTCTCTCTCTTCACAGATGCTGCCTGAGCCATTGTGATTTCCAGCAATTTTTTTTGTTTTCAGTAAAGTTAAGGAACAGCAGGTAGCGGAACAATCTAAGGATAGCTGATCAAGGATTTTATAGGAGCTCCCCAGACTAATGATGGAGTCTAAACATGGATCAAAATTAACTGAAATTAGTGACAGGAAACTATGATAATACCACATTGGCACAAACCTTTTCCACTGCTATCGACACTGAAGTGCACCATGGCGACAGGAGTTGGAAAGCCAGAAATGTGATAGTTAATGAACAGTTTACCCTGCATGAGCTAAATGATGAATCAAAAAACTGATGTAACTCAGAGTGAACTCAGCTCAGTGAGCAAATAGCCATGACAGATTCAATGATGTTAAATGCTGAGCTGATTCGGAAGAAGCAAGTCCTGACAGAATATTTGACTTCCTCATCTTCCCAGGGAGGATCCTTAGTCGGTGTGATAGAAATCATTGCCGAGCCCAGAAGCAATTCTCAAACAGAAGACTGAGGAAGCGGACATATTGCTTTCATCAATAATGCAATCACTGAGGGTGCATGAGGGAGTCCAGTCAGCATGGAGAATATCAATCAACATGCCGAAGTAAAGGTTTACATGCTTCAGCACAAACCTACAGATGGATTGAAAGAAAGAATCTGCTGACAAAGGTTGAATATATGATGTGTCAAATTGCATAGCAAGTTCCATAGCAGAGGTTGAGAGCGTCAGGTTCCTACGAGTGATGATAATTGACAATCTGTCCTGGACTTCCCAAGTTGTTGAGATGGTGAAGGCAGCACAACAATGCCTATTCTTCTTCAGGCAGCTCAGGAAATTTGGCATGTCCATAAAGGACCCTCACCAACTTCTACAGATGCACCAGAGAAAGCTTACTGTCTGGATGCATAACAGCTTGGTACAGCAAGTGCTTTGCCCAGGACTATAAGAAACTACATAAGGTTGTGTGCACAGCCTGGACCATCATGAAAGCCAATCTCCCATCCAGGGCTCCGTTTATACATCTCATTGCCGCAGAAAGGCCGGAAGGCTTGTTTTCATATGTTTCGTCACCATACTAGGAAACATCATTACTTAGCCTCCGAATGAAACCTCATCCAGAGGCTGACTGATGACATTACCTAGTATGGTGACGCAACGTCTGAAAATGAACCTTCCAGCTCAGCGAGCAAACCTACATCTAGAACCTCAACCTGAGCTACAAATCTGCTCAAAACTCGCTAGCAGAAAGGCTGCCAACATCAAAGACCCATCCAACCTCAGTAATGCTCTCCTACAACATCTTCCATCAGGCAAAAGATACAGAAGCTTGAACACACTGGCCATCAGTTTCAAGAACATCTTCCCAGCCGTTATTAGACAGATGAATGCATTCTCTAACTTCTAATAATGTTGATCTTGTCTCGCGCTCATCCTGTGCTGTGTAACCTGTATGCCTTACTCTGTCCAAGTTTTTTCATCCTATTATCCATTATGTCATTGCTTACAATGATCTGCCTGCAAACAAAGCTTTTCACTGTACTCAAGTACACGTGACAATAAATCAAAATCAAATCAAATCAAAATCAGCTTCCTCTGAAAGGGATGCCATGAAACCAAAGATGCTGCAAAGATACAATCACTTGCTTCAGTGGAGAAGAATCTTCCTTAAAGGAAATCCAAGAGTTTAAAAAAATGAACTACATGTCTCAGACTGCCAAGGAAGAGAGTGTCAATGACTATGGTCTTCCAGCTATCCCTCCTCCAAGTCTAAAGAGACCATATTCCAAGGATAAAATCACACAACACCAGGTTATAGTCCAACAGGTTTTAATTGGAAGCACTAGCATTCGGAGAGCTGCTCCTTCATCAGGTGGTTGTGATGAAGGATGAAGGAGCAGTCCTCCAAAAGCTAGTGTGCTTCCAATTAAAACCTGTTGGACTATAACCTGGTGTTGTGTGATTTTTAAACTTTGTACATCCCAGTCCAACACCGGCACCTCCAAATCACGACATATTCCAAGGAAATAGTAAAACCACCATGTCACCTGAATTTGTGAAGTCAGAGACTTGGAAAGAGATGGGGTAATGTAATTATATACACAAATGGTCTTATAATTGCAACAACCTATTTGTGCCCTCACATTATTCATTATATTCACTCACTTGCTTGCATTGAAGTGCCTATTGCTAATCACTGATCTTTCTTGACATCTAGACTTTTCTAGCTTTTGTTCCCCCTGCCTTATATTCTTAAATAGGTTTCAGTCTTGTGTTTTCAATATTGTTGCATTCTCTTCTGCATCTATGGTCAGGATCCCATTTCCACGGCCAAACTTAATTTAGCCTCTTGCCAGTGCTTGCAAATCCTGTGTTTGGTCACAGGCCTGAGATGTGAGCCATCTCAGGCTCAGTGGTTAGCACTGCTGCCTCACAGCACCAGAGATCCGGGTTCAATTCCCGCCTCAGGCGACTGTCTGTGTGGAGTTTGCACATTCTCCCCGTGTCTGCGTGGGTTTGCTCCGGGTCCTCCCACGGTCCAAAGATGTGCAGATCAGGTGAATTGGCCATGCTAAATTGCCCATAGTGCTAGGTGCATTAGTCAGTGGTAAATGCAGGGTGGGGGAATGAGTATGGGTGGGATACTCTTTGGAGCATCGGTATGGACTTGTTGGGCAGAAGGGCCTGTTTCCATACTGTAGGAAATCTAACCTAATCTAATCCAACTTAGTCTAACACCCACCTTCCCGATACAATATAACAATACCCAAGAAATCGAAAGCCCCTTTCTCCTTCACCATCTGTCCAGCTACCCGTTAGCTGCACCATCTTCCTATTTCTGCACTGAGTGCTTTGAACCAGGAATAATCCATGGATTGGGAGCAAAGGACCACTGCAGATTGGAAATAAACCCGAGTGCAGGAGGAAGTTAGCAGCGCAGGCAGTATCTGTGGAGAGAGTTAGCTGAGAGTCCAATATGACTCTTCTTTCGAACGGTATTCCTCCAGAGGAACCCTCATCGTAACTATACGAGTTAGAGAACAGATTCACTCAGGGATGCCTTCACTACCTCCTAGAATGCTCACTTCTCTTGCTGCCTGTATATTGACATGCCGAGGTGTGATCTCCTCCAGAATGTGCTCTTCCTGGAGCTCTAAACCTTCGGGATGTGCTGCAGTGACACCAGCTGCTGCTCAAGCCCCTCCAGGTCACAACACTTGCTGCATATATGTGGCTGTGCAGCAAAGTTTCAGAGTTCAGATCTGGCCTGGGATATGTATCCCCCAGGACTGAGCTGTCCTGCCATGCCTGTATTTAAAAGACAGCAACTAAACTTAACAGGCTTACAGAGAATCAAGTCGACTTAAAACATATCAAATTTAATACTTAAATATTTTTAGACTTCAAACGAGGTTTCTTTGTTGAATCCTTTTGCACTAACTTAAAGAAAACAAATTCGACGGTCTTCTCAACAATCACCTACCTGCTGTCTCCTGACATGCCACCTTGATTTTTCTTTAGTGAACATAAGCTGCTTCTGTTTCCACTACTAAATTTTCACATTCATCTGTGAGCAGCTTTGATCATATCCTGACACAATTATGCACTGGTTTTGGCTTCTTAAAACAATGATGCGGCTATCTAGATGTCCCTGATGCTGTTTCGTGGTACTCCTCAATACAAAACCCTTGCTTTGTGGCATTATCCAACGAGATGCTCAATTCCCAGTCCAGCTTTCTGATTGAGCTCTGGAATATTCTGTGCCCGGTGACTGAGAGTGACTCGGTTAGCATGTCATTCAGCTGTCAAGATTCCTAACAGAATCATGGAAATCTATAGACAGAAGGTGTTCATTTGGGTCATTTCACTTGTGCTGCTGTTTAATGTTATCTCATTGCGTACAATCACCACAGTCAGCATCACGTTGCTCATTCCTTACTTTAAAGATAATCTAATCTCCTCCAGTTGATTTTCAATGGAATTATCATCCCTCTGAATTTCCCACTGTCAGTGCGCTGTGGGCTACCATTTACCAGAGGCTTAACTAGACCAGCTTTCTAAATACCATGGCTACAAGGTCAGGTGAGAAGCTGGAAATTCTCTAAGTACCCTGCTTTCTGTCTCTGTAGTACCTGCTCACCATCTATCAGCCACAAGTCATGAGTGCGATGGAAGACTCCCCACTTGCCTGGACGAGTGCAGTGTCAAGATTAAAGCGGTGCTGAAAAAGCACAGCAGGTCAGGCAGCATCCAAGGAGCAGGAAAATCGACATTTCAGGCAAAAGGCCTTCATCAGGAATCCCGAAACTTCGATTTTCCTGCTCCTCGGATGCTGCCTGACCTGCTGTGATTTTCCAGCACCACTCTGACCTTGACTCTAATCTCCAGCATCTGCAGTATCCACCTCCACCTGGATGAGTGGACTCCTGAAGCTCAAGGTCATTCAGCTACTTGATGAGCATGCTATCGGGCACCATAAACACTCATCCCCCATCACTGGTACACAGTGGTAGCCGTGTATACCATCTACAAGATTGGCCTCAGCAACTCACCAAGGCTTCTGCAAAACACCTCTCAAAGCTGTAACCTCCACCACCTGGGACAAAGGCAACAGGTACAAACAAACCCCACCACCTATAAAGGTTATTTCCAAGCCACGTATCACCCAATTGCAAACTATTGTCGTCGAGATCGACAGCACAGAAAAATGTTCCATAGCCCAGGTGTCAGGGTGGGTTGCTCTTTGGAGGGTCAGTATGGACTCAATAGGCCAAATGGCCTAATTCCTCACTGCAGGGGTTCTATGCTGTAAGGAACCAATTCAGAGTAGTCTTTAGACACAAACTTGGACTCGAGTGCTACAATACAGTGACTACCACCTCCAGTCTTCTGATGATGTTGAAGCACTTGTTTCATCTGCACAATGAGCTTAAAAGGAAAATTAAGAATCACAGTTATCATTGTTCAAAATAATACAGAGTCAATTATAACTTCTCCAGTCTCTCCACGTGGCTATCATCAACTCAGATATCATTGTGGTTAAGCTCCTCTGTGCCCTGTTGATCATCCCCCTTCCTCCCCCTTAAGAATTACCATCCTGTTTTCCCTCTTCCAAATCGTCCAAAAAAAAGTGCCTCCTTCAAGTGACGGCAGTGAAGATTTCGGAGTTGATCATAACCATTGGTGCCTGTCTGTATAGTACAGATTAGGCCCTGCATGAAAATTATTAATGTGATCACAACCTATTGATCTGAAACAAGAACACACCAAGTAAAAGGAGCTACTCAAATGCCACCAGCCAGAAGTGAAAACATTCACCATAGTAGGGACTGATTGACAGTCAGTGTGACTCTCTCACTTTACATGGAGTGTGGAACTCTTCCAAACATTTCAATGCTGCACAGAGACGTATAAAGAATCACTATCAGGACACAGCTACATTCCAGTACTGAACGGATTTGCATCACATTCTCATACTTACTGATTATTTGCTGATCGCATTAGGATATTAGCAAATATTACTGTAATATTTAACAATCACACAACACAATTTATATGTAAATCAGATGCAATCAACTTCCTGATTTACAGAAATCTTTATCAAGTTCCAGTATGTTCCTTGTCCTGGGTGACTGCTAAAGCCCAGTAAACGTACAATTCAGGACCAAACAGGACACGATTAGATTAGATTACATTAGATTAGATTAGATTACATTACATTACATTACAGTGTGGAAACAGGCCCTTCGGCCCAACAAGTCCACACCGACCTGCCGAAGCGCAACCCACCCATACCCCTACATTTACCCCTATACCTAACACTATGGGTAATTTAGCATGGCCAATTCACCTGACCTGCACATCTTTGTGACTGTGGGAGGAAACCGGAGCACCCGGAGGAAACCCACGCAGACACGGGGAGAACATGCAAACTCCACACAGTCAGTCGCCTGAGTCGGGAATTGAACCCGGGTCTCAGGCGCTGTGAGGCAGCAGTGCTAACCACTGTGCCACCGTGCCACCCACTAAGACTTTACCAGTCATAGGGTCTGCTCTCATTCAAGAACATGTGGTAGTCTTTAGTTACTAAGGGGTTTTTTTTGTGTCTTTTTTATTATCCCACCATTCTCATTCCACTATTGCTCAATTAACCAGCTCCACATCACCCTTCTTTTTGTCCCTCACCCTCTCTGTTCCTCCTTTCTCTCCTCTTCCTAGTCCCCAGTCTCACTCTGTTCCTTCCTCTCTACCCCATCTCCCCTTTCTCACTGTTTCACTTCGCCTGCTCTGTCAGCTCTTCCCTTCATGCATCTGGGGGCCACTGCCAGCATTGACCACTTTATTCAACCAGGATACCTGCAGAGGTGCGACTAGCTCATGTCCCTCACAGGGAGGCTGGACAGGACAACATTGTTGTCAACCTTGGAGACTCTCCTCTTTGGATGTCAAGTCTTGACCCAAAACTGGACCCAGACCAAAACCTAGTCCTATTTCTCAACGTAATTCCAAATGTTAATGCTACAGGTAGACTCCAATGTGACCTTCACGAATTCAGAGGGAAACACTGCACAGGTTTTATTTAATTAAGTATTGTAATGGCAAGACAATTTTTAATCTGAGTTGAATGCCTTATTATAATGTAATTCAAACAGCCTCCGCCTTTCACTCCCAGTTGATGAAGAACATTTTAAATAGGATCGGACCATTGAAAGTTAATGTTCGTAGTGACATTCTAACTGAAATCCCAACATCCATCTCTTTTTGAAATGAGCTCCTGCTGACAGCCAGCAGCTACACAGAATGTGTAATCAAACATTTAATAGGGCCCTGCATTTTGCGTGCTTCAGATAACAGAAACACTAAATGCATTTACTTAATAGCAAGTTTAATGCAGCCTGACAGACTCAGTGACTGAAACGGAGTTTCCTCCAGCTTGCAATAAAGAACATAGCAAATCCCATTCAATTCTCACTAAATTTGACTTGATTTTAAACGAGTCACTGTAACCAATGTAATGCCTTGTGCATCCCCAATTTCCTTCCTTCCCCTTCCTAGCGACCATACTTTCAGGTGTTTGTGTCCCAAGCTCTCGTTCTCTCCTACTCTGGCTTGGTTTTCAGCATAACATCATGACTCTGCTTTGATTGCCTGTCCTGATATTTCCTTATGGGGCTCAGTATCAATTTTGTTTGCTGATTATGGTCCTGTAAAATGTCTCGCTATATTTTTTTAAAACAACAGCGAAGGTACCACATAGATGTAGTTCACTGTTGTTGCTCTAAGAAGCATGGGCTTACACAGAATCGCTGCCACTATTCCAGTGGTGGCCATAAAATTCCCATTTAGAATCCCGACATTGGGGAACGCAGGCCCATTTGGCCCATGGAGTCCACACCTACCCTCTGAAGAGCATCCCATTCAGACCCAGACCCCTTCCCTGCACCTAGTCTGCACATCCCTGAACACTATAGGCAATTTAGCATAGCCAATCCTACTAACCTGCACATCTTTGGATTGTAGGAGGAAACCATGCAGACACAGGGAGAATATGCAAACTACACACAGACAGCCACCCGAGGCTGGAATGGAACCCGGGTCCCTGGTGCAGTGAGGCAGCAGTGCTAACCACTGAGCCATTTCAGTCAGCAAAACATTTCTGGTTCATCCAGGCTTCTTGACTCTTAAATGTCCTCTGAAATGACCTAGCAAGTTACTCAACTTACATTAATAAGACACAACCAACACACAGTCATGAATACCTGGGGAACTTGTGTCAAAACTGGGGAAAGCTGTGCCATTGATGAGTTAAACATGGCCTGACAGTTTGCTCACAGAATCACACATTGCAGCCAATGTCCTAGACACCTCCATCACTCCCAGATCCGCCACTAAAAAGGACAGAGCCTCCCTAGTCCTCGCCTTCACCCCCACCAACCTCTGCATAAATCGCATCATCCGCCGACGTTTCTGCCACTCCAAATGGACCTCACCACCAGGGATGTATTTCCCTTCCCACCCCTATCCACAAAGACCGTTCCCTCCACAACTACCTGGTCAGGTCCACGCACCCCAAAGATCAGCAAGGCGGCCTTTGTGTGGAGCCACAGAAAATGGGGGAAGATACTAAATGAATATTTTGCATCAGTATTTACTGTGGAAAAGGATATGGAAGACATAGACTGTAGGGAAATAGATGGTGACATCTTGCAAAATGTCCAGATTACAGAGGAGGAAGTGCTGGATGTCTTGAAACGGTTAAAGGTGGATAAATCCCCAGGACCTGATCAGGTGTACCCGAGAACTCTGTGGGAAAATAGAGAAGTGATTGCTAGGCCTCTTGCTGAGATATTTGTATCATCGATAGTCACAGGTGAGGTGCTGGAAGACTGGAAGTTGGCAAACGTGGTGCCACTCTTTAGAAGGGCAGTAAAGACAAGCCAGGGAACTATAGACCAGTGAGCCTGACCTCAGTGGTGGGCAAGTTGTTGGAGAGAATCCTGAGGGACAGGATGTATTTGGAAAGGCAAGGACTGATTAGGAATAGTCAACATGGCTTTTTGCATGGGAAATCATGTCTCACAAACTTGATTGAGTTTTTGAAGAAGTAACAAAGAGGATTGATGAGGGCAGAGCAGTAGACGTGATCTATATGGACTTCAGTAAGGCGTTCGACAAGGTTCCCCATGGGAGACTGATTAGCAATGTTAGATCTCATGGAATACAGGGAGAACTAGCCATTTGGATACAGAACTGGCTCAAAAATAGAAAACAGAGGGTGGCAGTGGAGGGTTGTTTTTCAGTCTGGAGGACTGTGACCAGTGGAGTGCCACAAGGATCGGTGCTGGGTCCTCTACTTTTTGTCATTTACATAAATGATTTGGATGTGAGCATAAGACGTACAGTTAGTAAGTTTGCAGATGACACCAAAATTAGAGGTGTAGTGGACAGCGAAGAGGATTACCTCAGATTACAACAGGATTTGACCAGATGGGCCAATGGGCTGAAAAGTGGCAGATGGAGTTTAATTCAGATAAATGCGAGGTGCTGCATTTTGGGAAAGCAAATCTTAGCAGGAC
>NC_057719.1:80834690-80873931 GCF_004010195.1 Chiloscyllium plagiosum
TGTATGGAATGAGCTGCCAGAGGATGTGGTGGAGGCTGGTACAATTGTAACATTAAAGAGGCATTTGGATGGGTATATGAATAGGAAGGGTTTGGAGGGATATGGGCCGGGTGCTGGCAGGTGGGACTATATTGGTTTGGGATATCTGGTCAGTATGGACGGGTTGGACTGAAGGGTCTGTTTCCATGCTGTACATCTCTATGACTCTATGACACTACCTTTTTGAGAGCAATTAAGAATGCACAGCTAATGCTCGCCAGCAATGCCCAGACATCAAATAAAATAAGTCCAGGACTTACAAACACTAAAGGAATATGCCCCATCATCGGGACTCCTGATAGCGAATCTCGTTATCAGAGCTCCAGATAGACAAAACTGTTCACCCATCCATTTACCTAACCCACTCTCAATTACTCAATCCCTTTTGTCCCTCTTTCTCCCCATTTTCCCATCTTTCTCACACTCAAATCCTCCTCCATTGCTCACATGACCCCTTGTCCTCCATTTTCCCCACCCTCCCTCTCTTGCTCTGTACCCACCTCATTCTTACTCTTCAGTTCTGAGGAAGGGTCACTCGACCCGAAACGTCAACTCTGATTTCACTCCACCGATGCTGCCAGACCTGCTGAGCTTTACCAGCAATTTGTCTTCATTTCATTCTCTCTCTCGGTTTAGCCTCTCGTTCTGAAACTGCAAGACTCTTCTGGAACCATCCGGTATACATGTGACAGAAGACGAATGCCTTATTTTGTCTGGAGGTGCAAAGAAGTGTGCAGTACAGGGCCAGATGCACTCGTTGAGGACAGTGCATCACGTAGGTCGCAGTGAACAATCTGTTGCAAAGGCCTTGTGAGAAGGTAATGATGAATTCAACAGCTCTCACTATTATAGAGTCAGAGAAATGGTACCATTTCTCACATTCCTTACTGTCAGCAAATCCTCACAGGTCAGAAGTTGGCGAACATAAGTCAGTCAGCAGCATGTAATGTTTTCCATGTCAAGAGGACACCATGTTTGATCTGTTCTTTGGTAAACACATTCAACAATGCCAGCTGCTGTGGCTGTCACCTGCAATGAAACATGGAGACTTTAATTTGGATGACAGCGGACGTGTGGAAAAATGGTTGTGTCAGCATTTTGCCTCAAGTGCTTTTGTATAAAGACGGTGACACAGCGTTCAAGACAGTTAGTTTTGATGTGGCAGGGATTAATATTAGCCAACTGAAAATGGCACGACAAAAATTATGAATTACGAACAGCTCAAATGACAGCTGAGAGCTACAGCAGGGCTGAGGCCAGCTGGGAGAGAATCATTTCATTAAAAAAAAAGAAAGAGAGAGAAAAGTTGAAGGATTTCACTTTGTTACACCAAACCCTGGGGAGCTCATTCTAACTTGAGCACAGCCTTATATAATACTGTTAAAATGTATTTTGCATTAATATCACAGCCTGTTATGGCAAAACTATGTCAGCAATATTGCTTATTCTGTATATTGTTCATGGGTAGGTTGGAAACTGAAACACATCTGGGATGTTCAGGTGCTGAGATGGAATGTGTTTAACATAACCTGTCCCTTTAAGGTGATGGCACAGCTATTCCCCTGAGAGGTCTGGCCAAAAGTACATCTTGTTAAGTCTAATGTAGACTAACAAATAAGGATAGTCTCTGTTCACTTATTAGCAACCCAATTATTTATCCACCATTGTTAGCCTTTAAAAAGCTATGCTGTCCTGCTCTTGAAGAGTTTGATAGACCAGAGTAAAGGGAACTTTACTATGTATCTAACCCTGTGGTGTACCTTCTCTGAAAGTGTTTGATGAAGACAACGTAGAGAAAGGTTCACTCTATCTAAACCTATGCAATGCCTGACCGACGAGTGAGTGTTTAATGGGGAACAGGGGGTGGAGGAAATTACTCTGAATCATACCTTGTGCTAAATTCTGTCCCGGGAGTGTTTGATAGGGACAATGTTGAAGGGAGCTTTACCTTCAGTTTAAAAGGGGCAGCACAGTGACTCAGTGGTCCGCACTGCTGCCTCACAGCACCAGGGACCCAGGTTCGATGCCACCCTTGGGCAACTGTCTGTGTGGAGTTTGCACATGCCCCGTCACTGCACGGGTTTCTCCGTTCAGTTCAAAGATGTGGCAGTGAGGGGGATTGGCCATGCTAAATTGGCCATAGTATCCAAGGATGTGCAGGCTAGGTGAATTAACCAGAGGGAATACAGGGTTACAGGCACAGGGTGTAGGTCTGGGTGGTATACTCTTTGGAGTCAACATATACTCGATGGGCCAAATGGCCTGCTTCCACACGGCAGGAATTCTATGATGATTAAAAAAAAAGGGTAGAGAGCTTGACTGTGTATCTAACCCCATGTTGTCCCTGCCCTGGGAGTGTTTGATGGGGACAGTATCAGGAGGGCTTCATTGGGTACCCAAACTATGATGGAAATGTTCAATTCGAGATACTGTACTGCTTGCTGTTGTAATTGATGTAGTTGTGCGCAGTAGTAAAGTCATTGTTTGACAATGTGAAAAATTCCAGTGCACAAACAGAAATTATTTTCAGTTAAGGAGTCTGAAATATTCGTTCCTTTTCAGTGTACATTGGCAAATTTGCATACTTAGGAGATTTTATTGAAAATCTAATAGGATCCAATGTATAATAACAGAAAATAAAAACTTCATTTCTACATCTCATTTAACACTCATTCAACCATGCATTCAGTGAAATAAACCTGGCAATGGGACAGCTCTTCCAATTAAGAAAAGGGAACAACTCAATTCCTTGCTGAAATCCTGAATTGCACTGTCAACACACATTAGAATCCAGAGGTTTCAAAGAGTTTCACCTTCTGATGTCACAACAGCCACTCTACTGACTGTGGACTCAGTTGGTACATCACAGAAACTTCATGAAGGTTTCAAAAACATACAAACAGCAGCAATTCAATCTCTGCCAACAGAGGGCGGCACGGTGGCACAGTGGTTAGCACTGCTGCCTCACAGCGCCAGAGACCCGGGTTCAATTCCCGACTCAGGCGACTGACTGTGTGGAGTTTGCACATTCTCCCCGTGTCTGCGTGGGTTTCCTCCGGGTGCTCCGGTTTCCTCCCACACTCCAAGTGAATTGGCCATGCTAAATTGCCCGTAGTGTGAGGTAAAGGGGTAAATGTAGGGTAATTAGGTGGGTTGCGCTTCAGCGGGTCCGGATGGACTTGTTGGGCCGAAGGGCCTGTTTCCACACTGTAAGTAATCTAATCTAAAAAGAGTTCTACCTTCAGTATTCTGTCCAGAGCATCTGTCTAAATGATACATTGTTAGGTACTGCTAATAGAATGTTTAAATCACGTAGTCCAACTAATATGTAGAATCGATATTCAATAAAGGAAGGAACATCAATTAATCATTGCACTTTTCCTACACCAATCGCTTTATTGCGAAATCTCCACAGCTCAAACCTCCCCTGATAGTTCTGTTGGTTAATGCACAATTAGATGATCTTGAACAGTGCAGGTCAGGGTGGATGCTGCTGGTGCACTGGTTGGTAGAGTTTTGTTTTTAAAAATTCATTCACAGGTCAGCATTTACTGTTCTTCCTTAATTTCCTTTGAGAAAGGTGTAGATGAGCAGTCCATCGAATTATCAACAGGACTGCTGGAGATGGCCTTACATATCTCTGAGATAAGAAAGTACAAAACAAAATCCTAGTTGCTGTCCAATTACTCCTACTCAAAAGTGTGGTTAGGATGATAGAATTTGGTTTAACAGTAGAACATGTTGCCATTAAAATTTGAGAAAATGCTAAAACTGGAACATGAGAAATAGTAGCAGCAGCAGCAAAACCAGTCCCATCTTTAGTCAAAAGAAAGAAACAATTTCTAATTATACAGCGCATTTCACATTGTCAGGGAGTTCAAAAGTACTTGAAAGCTCCTTTTTAACTGTAGTCTTCAGTACCTTTTACATCAGCAGCCAACAGCAAGGTCCCACGTACAACAGGAGGTTACATTCTTTTTGAGCGAGGGATAAATCTTAGCCACGACTCTAGGAAGAATTCACCTGCTGCTCTACAAAATGGGATCCTTTACATCCAAATGGATGGCAGCCAGAACCACAATTTAACGCCTTATCGGAAAAGCAGAACCTCAGGTATTGCAACACTTCCTGAATACTGTATTGGTATGAACAACCTGAATTACACACTGAAATCTCTGAAGTGGAAAATTGACACTCAAACTTTTGAATCAGAGGTAAAATTGCTACAATGGGCCATTGACATATTTCATGGACTAATTTGTGAACTGGTGTTCAGTTACACTAATGCATTTGGTGATGGCTCAGGATATTGGGGAAATCTTTTGTTGGATGCAATTAATAGATTAGAATACCCACATTGCCACAATATTATAGAATAGCTTATCTTGAGAGGTAAGGATGCAGGTCACTGGACAGTCAAACGAGAAATTTAATGGAATATTGTTGTGTACATTTTGCCTGCTATTTCCCTTGAAAGGCATCCAAACTGAGGTTACTTGTCAACATCATTTTTAAAGGTTATGCACGATAATTAAAATTCAGCTCAAGTAGTCGCCTGAAGCCAAGCCACAGATGTGGGTGACTTAAAATATGTGAGGAAAAGATGACAAAAAACATTGTTTATTTTTTGCACAGATATGACCTTAACCTGACTATGCTGCAGTAGTGGAAGTAAAGACTGAACACCCTGTGACTGAGATTCATCTCCTCGATCCTCAGAACTACTCCAGCATCTTCAAGGTTCAAGTCAGGACTGTGATGAAATAATCATCCTTCACAGGGATGGTGCAGCCACAATCATGGTCTAAAGAAGTTTAGTACCATCCAGGATGTCTCAAGTTCATTTCATCCATTGCCCAGCCACTGGACGCACAACCTACTCCCTCCATCACCAGTGCAGTGTGGCAGCAGCCTGCATTGTTATACCAGGAACGAGAGTATAATACAATTATTGCTTCAACTCCATACTTCTGCCCATACTCCATTCCCTTGATTCCCCGAGAAATCAAAAATCTCTCTGTCTGAGCCAGAGGTTGAGAATTCCAAAGCTCTACAACACTTCAAGTGAAGACAATGTCTCCTCACCTCATTTCTAAATCGTTCAGCCCTGATCCCAAGACAGTGCCTCTGTGTTTTTGTTTCCACTGCTCAGAGAATCTATCGCCCAGCAACAATCCCCTTCAGAATCTTGGATGTTTCAATGAAATAATCTCATTCTTTAACCTCCAGGGACCACAGACCCAATTTGCTCATTGGAAAGCCCTTCATGCCATAGATCACCATATCTCTTCCAGTGCAAGCATATCTTTTTGCAAATGTGGACACCAAAACTTCACACTGTACTCTAGATGTTGTCCCACCAAAACTCTGTATCCTAATTAGGAATGCATTACACTAACTCAGTATAGATATTTTGACTGTATCTCTGGACCTTGCTTTCATGCATGCTTGAGATACGAGGCTCACCAAAAGTGCAAGCACTTCTTGCCCATTTCCCAGTTGCCCTGGTGGAACTGGTGTCAAGCTGCCTCCTTGAATACAATGGAGCAAACTTTGCAAGGCTTTTTCACAGGCTGTTAAGAACTGGGGTGGCACAGTGGTTCAATGGTCAGCACTGCTGCCTCAACAGCGCCAGGGACCTGGGTTCGATTGCACCCTCTGGTGACTGTCTGCGTGGAGTTTGCACGTTCTCCTTGTGTCTACATGGATTTCCTCCAGGTGGTCTGGTTTCCTCCTACAGCGAGGAGGAAGTGAGGACTGCAGATGCTGGAGATCAGAGCTGAAAATGTGTTGCTGGAAAAGCGCAGCAGGTCAGGCAGCATCCAAGGAACAGGAGAATCGACGTTTCGGGCATAAGCCTTTCTTCAGGAATGAGGAAAGTGTGTCCAGCAGGCTAAGATAAAAGGTAGGGAGGAGAAATCCATCGAACTCAGCACCGCCTTCCTAACCTGCAATCTTCTTCCTGACCTCTCCGCCCCCACCCCACTCCGGCCTATCACCCTCACCTTGACCTCCCTCCACCTATCGCAATTCCGACACCCCTCCCCCAAGTCCCTCCTCCCTACCTTTTATCTTAGCCTGCTGGACACACTTTCCTCATTCCTGAAGAAGGGCTTATGCCCGAAACGTCGATTCTCCTGTTCCTTGGATGCTGCCTTTCCTCCTACAGCGCCAAAGATGTGCAGATTAGTCTGGATTGGCCATGAGAAATGCAGGGATACAGGGTGTGGGTGGGCAGGTCGATATGGACTCAATGGACTGAATGGCCCACTGCCATACTGTAGGGATTCTATATCCAGCAGTTGGGGCTGGAATTATGAATAGTCAGACAGGGGAAAGATTCTGGATTTTCTTGACCAGAAGAAATCAATGAACAAGTGGGTTTTTGCAACAGTCTACTTCAGGGTAATTTTAATTGACATTGGTTTTCATCCTTGTTTCATAAATTGAATTTAAAATTTCCCCAGATACCTTGATGGGAATTGAATTTGTGTCTTCGGATCATTGATTCAACACGTCCATGCCAACCAGATATCCTAAATTAATCTAGTCCCATTTGCCAGCATTTGGCCCATATCCCTCTCAACCCTTCCTATTCATATACCCATCCAGAAGCCTTTTAAATGTTCTAATTGTACCAGGCTCCACCACTTTCTCTGGCAACTCATTCCATACACACACAACTCTCAGTGTGAAAAATTTGCCCTTTAGATCCATTTTAAATCTTTCGCCCCTCACTCTAAACCCATACCGCCTGGTTTAGGACCCACCCTCCAACCCAACGGAAAAGGCCTTGTCTGTTCACCCTATCCATGCCCCTCATGGTTTGATACACCTCTATAAAGGTCACCCCTCAGCCTCTGATGCTCCAGGGAAAACAGCTCCAGTCTAATCAGCCTCTCCCTATAGGTCAAACCCTCCAATTCTGGCAACATCCTTGTAAATCTTGCCTGAACCCTTTCAAGTTTCACAACATCCTTCCTGCAGCAGGGAAGAAAAATCCAGCTTTTTACCAAACAGAACTGGTGCTGAGCTTAAATTTCCCCAGGATCCCAGATCCCGCTACCTTGGTTTTCTTTTGCAGATGAGCTGGTGTCCCACTTTTTTGGCCACACTACGCTTCAGGATCTGATCCCAGACTTGACCCTCAGCTCATCAGCCAACCTGTTGCCAACAACTGCTCACCTTGCCGCTAGATCAATCTCTTCTCCCAAGACAACATCCCATTGGGCATCACAAGGCTACATTCCCGCATCTAACCAGTGACGTAATTCCAGGGGTCTTGCTGCTTTGAACAGAACCCTACTGCCACGCACTATGTTCTAACCTCATTTCAAGCAGTTCTTCCTCACTGATAAGTGACTGACCTGTGACTGCTGTTCACTGACCTCTGACCTGGATGACTTATTAAAAGTCTTGCCTGACTCCTGGTCCAAGACAGCATCAAATGTACCCTGCCCCAGAACATCTTGTACTGTAATGTTCCTACCCTGGCGAGCAGACAGCATGCACAGCACAAATGTGCACAGAAATTATTTCATAAACTTTCTTAAAATATGCCCCTTGATCATGTTTTTGGTAACCTGACAGAATACTTTTGTTGTTCAAAAGCTTTAAAAAGCTACTGGGAATCACTTGGGAGCTATGGTTTATCTAAAAGCAATGGGTAAATATAACTTGTGGTTGTTGGACTTGTCCAGCGGCTGGAGCAGATATGGCCTCAGTTTAACAACCCATCTGAAAGACAAGAAAATCTGATCCTCCTGACAGCGCGATGCTCCCTCGGCACTGACCCGCCGACAGTGTGACGCACACCCGTCAACAGCACAGCACTCCTTCAGTGGGACATCACCACCTTCAGGAACCACACAATGAGAAAGCCATGCAATTCATGTATCATTTAATTCAAAACTCTCAGCGTTGCTCAGATTGCTTCCCATTTCTCAGTGACAGGCCAACTCTTGGCAAAATCTGAAGGTAGGGCATTACTTTTCACGTGCAGACTGCTGCTTCAATCTCTACATTACCATTACCTCTCTTATCTACTCCACTGTTATCAAAATTGCTTATCCAATCCAGCGCTGGATGGGCAGAAACGTCTTCCCATTGCATACTGGGAAGACTGAAGTCACCTCTCCAATTTCTGCTCCCACGGTATTGGCTCCATCCCACTGCCTAATAAAAGCCTGAGATTAAGGCATCCGCTTCACAACTTTAGTGTCATACTTGACCCGAAAATGAGCCTTCAACTTCATATTCATGCCATCACTATAAATATCTACTTCCAACTCCATTAAACAGCTTGGCTTTGGCCCCATGTCAGCTCATCTGCTGCTAATGCTTTCATTTATGCCTTTATTACCTCTAGACTCCTCTACGTGAATGCACTCCTGGCTGGTGACTAACCTAAAGTGGAGGTCATTATAAACACTATGACCAGTGGTTTAACGCCCAGAAAGTCCCTCAAATTCTCTTCCCATATCTCTTTTCCTCTCTGCCTTGTTTTCTTGGTTTAATACACTTCAATAAATCTACCCCTGTGACCAACTTTTGGTCGAGAAAGTGAGGTCTGCAGATACTGGAGATCAGAGCTGAAAATGTGTTGTTGGAAAGGCGCAGCAGGTCAGGCTGCATCCAGGGAACAGGAGAATCGACGTTTCGGGCACAAGCCCTTCTTCAGGAATGATGAAAGTGTGTCCAGCAGGCTAAGATAAAAGGTAGGGAGGAGGGACTTGGGGGAGGGGCGTCTGAAATGCGATAGGTGGAAAGAGGTCAAGGTGAGGGTGATAGGTCAGACTGGGTTGGGGGCGGAGAGGTCAGGAAGAAGATTGCAGGTTAGGAAGGTCACTGCACCCCCCAGGTCATCTCCTCTGCATTCACCAGTTTCCTCATTTCCCCTCCCCCAACCTTGTCTCAGTCAAATCCATCGAACTCAGCACCGCCTTCCTAACCTGCAATCTTCTTCCTGACCTCTCCGCCCCCAACCCAGTCTGACCTATCACCCTCACCTTGACCTCTTTCCACCTATCGCATTTCAGACGCCCCTCCCCCAAGTCCCTCCTCCCTACCTTTTATCTTAGCCTGCTGGACACACTTTCCTCATTCCTGAAGAAGGAGCTTATGCCCGAAACGTCGATTCTCCTGTTCCCTGGATGCTGCCTGACCTGCTGCGCCTTTCCAGCAACACATTTTCAGCACCAACTTTTGGTCACCTCACCTCATCTCCATTAGTAGCTGAGTGTCATACTTGACCTTATAATGCTCCTTAGAAGTTACTTGGGGTGTTTTATGTTAAAGATGCTATATAAATGTTGGTCATTGCTGTTCTCTGTAAGATTATGTATAGTGATGCCTGTTTGTGGACGAACACCACCATTGTGTGAAACAAAATACTTCTACAAATACCAGTGAGATTAAAAAAAAATCATAGAATCATGGAACCCCTACAGTGTGGGAAGCAGATCATTTGGCCCATCGAGCCCACAACGCCCCTCCGAGGTGCATCCCATCCAGACCCACCCCATCTCTATAAGATAAAAACAAGGACTGCGGATGCTGGAAACCAGAGTCTAGATTAGAGTGGTGCTGGAAAAGCACAGGTCAGGCAGCATCCGAGGAGCAGGAAAATCGACGTTTCGGGCAAAAGCCCTTCATCAGGAATAGAGGCAGGGTGCCTGCAGGGTGGAGAGATAAATGAGAGGGGGGTGGGGGTGGGGAGAAAGTAGCATAGAGTACAATAGGTGAATAGGGGTGGGGATGAAGTTGATAGGTCAGAGAGGAGGGTGGAGTGGATAGGTGGAAAGGAAGATAGGCAGATAGGACAGGTCATGGGGACGGTGCTGAGCTAGCAGGTTGGAGCTGGGGTGAGGTGGGGGGAGGGGAAATGAGGAAACTGGTGAAAACCCTACATGGCTAATCCACCTAGCCTGCACACTATGGACAATTTAGCATGGTCAATTCACCTGACCTGCACATCTTTGGACTGTGGGAGGAAACCAGAGCACCCGGAGGAAACCCACGCAGACACAGGGAGAATGTGCAAACTGCACACAAACAGATAGTTGCCGGAGAGTGGAATCAAACCCGGGTCCCTGGTGCTGTGAGGCAGCATTGCTAACCACTGAGTCACCGTGCTCCCCAAGAGTCTGGTTTGGCAATGGAAGACTGTTCACTAAGACAGCATGAGAACAAGATGTTTTTTTAAACCATAGCGTATAATAGCTTTTACATCTATTCGAAACACCATACAGGTTTTGTTTTAAACTATCATCCAAAATACAGCACCCAAGACAATGCAGCACTGCCTCAATACTGCACTTTGCTGATACAAATTACACACACAGTCCTGAAGGGGAAAGTGAAGCAGCAATCTTCTAGTTTACAAGCACAAGGGATACCAACTAAATCAGAATGACATGAGCTGAGTATAATCCACCTTCCAACTCATACACAACCTCTAAACTAGTTTGTGGCAATGCTTGAGCCAATGTTCAACTGCGCTTTGATTTTGGGGAGTCAGTCAGATTGGACACTTGTATCCAGCTTAATGAAACTGCTGACTATCACCTGATGAAGGAACGTCACTCCAAAAGCTAGTGTGCTTCCAATTAAACCTGTTGGACTATAACCTGGTGTTGTGTGATTTTTAACCTCATGATAATTGCACTCATACTTACACAAACCTAGTCAGAGGACTTAAGCCCAATGACTCCTCTTCCCTTGTCTCATTGTTACCTCTGAAGTGCACCCTCATCACAAATTCAATTGCATTCTTCAGACATAATAAAGCATGAGTTTGCAGCTCTAGCAACCCATAGAATTATACACACAGAAACACACACACTTCAGTCTAAACTGTCCGATATCTAGTGCTATTTGCCAACAATTGGCCCATAGCCCTCTAACCTTTCCTTTGCACGTACCCATCCAGATGTCTTTTAAATTTTGTACAGACTTGCAGTTACGCAGCACGGAAACTCATTTGATGCAAATCAAGTTTATGACTCTATGCCCTTTCTATCACCAAGTTTCAATGCATTCACCCCCACCCATCCCCACACCATTCCCCCACTAAACCACCCTCTACCTCAGCACACATGCTTTTGTCACCTCCTGACCTGTCTACACCATTGCTCTGCTCGCCAGCCTGCACTCTCTATAAACGTTGACCATACTGTGCCATGTCCTGCTCACTGACTACACCCAGCGATAGTGGTTTCTGATGAGAATCTGCTGAATTGCTGGCACCCACTCTGTACGAGTGGTCAAAGAATGAAATGTTGCCCTATTGCTTGTGTGTGCAATCAATGCTGTCCCAATTTAATATCAAACAGCCTTCACTGCTGATGGGTTTACAAGGTGGCACAGTGATGGCATGAAAGCTGCAAGACATGAGCAGGGTGGATGTGATGCACTCCTATTCTGACACTGACATGTTCTGACGGAATCTTGATGAATAGTCAGTGACCTAAAATGTTAATTTTGCTTCACCTCCACACATCCTGTCAACCCTGCCAGTGACTCCCGTCATTATAGGTGCGCGGGGTGGTGGGGGTAGTATTGCTTTACAAAGAAAATATGGAAGAATCCATTACGTGTGTTCAGACTACAAACTGACTGCAAGACACTGAAATCAATAAGAACGAACTTGCCCACAATTTGAACTGACTGCTTTGCTTCTCCGCTGATAGCTTCATCCCAATTAAAACCAGTCATTCAGAAACAAAAATGACAGCAGCTCAGGATGGGGGCAATTTTGAGATCATACTGTGTTGTAAAATGGGTGGTAGTAAATTGGCAGCGCTGACTTTAATGGAAATAAAAATCAGGAGAGATGGACAGTGGGCTGCTGAGTTGTTGCTACCTGTCACATACAATCAAAATTGCTCCCTAATAGGTTTAACCATTAGGTTGAGTTCTATTGCCTGCTTTTCTCCCTGAATGTTACAGCTTAAATGATGTCACCAAATATTTGTGTCTGTTTGCCTCCTCACAGTTTAAGCCACAATGGTATTGCACAAAATTAATCTGTTTGCCTTTGGTTATGTTAATCCTTCCCAGCATTACTGTTGCCTGTTGACTGTCCACAAGGGTGAGATATTTCGGCCTATTTGAGGCCCAGACTCAGTTTCCCATGATTGCTCTGGCCTCCTAACCTTCTTGACTCCCAGCTGCATCAGCCATCAAAATCAATCCCTACCTCAGAGGCAGAAGATTCTGGCTTCAGGGCTAACTGCAGGCATTAGAGTTTAATCTGGATGACATCACAAGAGCAGTAAAGAATAGATTCCCTACAGTGTGGAAACAGGCCCAACCAGTCCACACTGACCCTCCGAAGAGTAACCCACCTAGACCTATTTCCCTCTGACTAATGCACCTAACACTACGGGCAATTTAGCATGGCCAATTCACCCTGACCCACACATCTTTGGACTGTGGGAGGATACCGGAGCACCCGGAGGAAACCCACGCAGACACGGGGAGAACGTGCAAACTCCACACAGTCAGTCACCCGAGGCTGGAATCGAACCTGGGACCCTGGTGCTGTGAGACAACAGTGCTAACCACTGAGCCACCGTGCTGCCACAAAGTGCTCCAGTATTGGAGGTGTCAATCTTTGTATGAAACCCTCAGGTAAATGTAAACATATTGCCCGTTCATTATCTCGTGCAAACTTGCTGTCACATTAGGGAAGAGTACACTTCAAAATGATTTCATTGACGGTGAAGCATTTTAAGACACCCATAGGTTGAGTGCATTACAGGGCTGTATAAATTAAAGTTTTTTCCTCTCTAGTTCTCTTCAACCTCACCATGTGTTTTGGCCACTTTATCTAACGTGCCATCTGAATGAACCGTAATGGATATTGAAAAAGTAAACACACCTACGTGGAAAAGCAAGGGGATAGTCAGCATAGCTTTGTACACGAGAAATCTCATCTCTCAAATCTGATCAAGCTTTTTTTTTGAAGAGGTGATCAGGAAGATAGGTGAGAGCGGTGCGGCAGGTGTTGTCATTAACATTAACTCTGATTTCCCTTTACAGATGTTGCCAGACGTGCTGAGCTTTTCCAGCAACTTCTGTTTTTGTTTCTGATTTACAGCAGCCCTAGTTCTTTCAGTTTTCAGGGTGAAGAAAGCGTTTAACGCACTTGCCTTATCAGAGCACCGAAGACAGGGGTCAGGATGTTCGTAACTGCTGTCCAAGACATTGGTGAGACCACTTTTAGAATACGACATACAATTCTAGTCACCCTGGCATAGAAAGCATGTTATACTGGAACAAGTGTGCAAAAAAGATCTAAAGGGATATTACCAAGATTGGAGGGGTTGAGTTATAAGGAGAGGTTGGATAAGCTGGGACTTTTCTCCCACTGAAGTTTAGGAAGCTCAGGGGTGACCTCATCGAGGTTTATAAAATCCTAAGGTCTTTTCCATAGAGTAGGGGAGTCCAAACATTGAAGATATTGGTTTAAGATGAGAGAGCAAAGATTTAGAAAGGCACCCTTTATGCAGAGGGTGATGAGTGTGTGAAATGAGCTGCCAGAGGAAGTGGTACAGGTGGGTACAATTACAGCATTTAAAAGACATTTGAACAGATACATGGACAGGAAAGGTTTAGATGGATATGGGCCAAAGGCAAGCAAACAGGACACGGACAAGTTAGGCCAGGAGCCTGTGCTAAATGGGATAGACTTTAACCAGATCTAGCAACTCAAGACTGATGTCCATGAGGCTCGGTTGGCCAGCAGCAGAAATGTACTCCAACACAAACTGCACCATTATGGCATGGTATATCCCCCAATCTATCATTACCATCAAGCCATCAATCAGGGTATCAATACCGGTTCCATGAAGGGTGCAGGAGAGCATACCTGGAGCAGCACCAAACCGGTGAAACGACAATAATGGACTACTTGCATCTTGACTATGGATTTATGTCCAATATCGATTGTTTAAAAACAAAGCAATGAAACCTTGAGTTGGATTCGATTTTCAATTGTCCACAGGGGACACATTAATTACAGGAGCCCTCTCGGATGGCCTGTTAAATGTTCCAAAGCCTCCAGAGTACACTCCTGTTTTGAAAGTGACACAGGGGAGAGAGCTGGCAATCCTTTCACCTCCAATCACTTGTGAAGTTCCTTGAAGGCTCTTGTTGACATGCTGAAGAGAAGCAGATGGTGGTTTTGCAATTCAGATTGGAGACAGCAACAGTCTCGTGTCTGTTAAGCAACTTTTCAGAAGCAATGGTGGAAGGCATTATGCAGTGTCTCTGCTGAACCTAAATTGCTGGAAAAACAGAGGTGTCTTGCAGGTAGTGAATCTAGTAAGTTACCAAAGATACCAGAAATCACCCAGAATTAGAGATCCAAGCAGCTAGGGAGAATGAGGAGTGGAAGGAGATTAACATTTCTAAAACGATTGAACTGGAGAAATTAATGGGGCTTAAAACTGATAAATTCCCAGGACCTGATGATCTACAGAGTGTAGATAGAGGCCATTCAGCCCATTGAGTTGACACCAACCCTCTCAAGAACCTACCTCCATAACCCTACATTTACCATGTTTAGCCCACCTAGCCTGCACATCCCTGAACACCATGTGATAATTTAGCATGGCCAATCTACCTAACCTGCACATCTTTGAGTACTGCAGGAATTAGCACTTAGAGCCAGCTCTTTATCATATTGAGCAATGATTTGGAGGTGGGGACCAACTGTAATATTTCTAAATTTGCAGATGATACAAAGCTAAGTGAGAATGTTTGTTTTGAGGAACATATCACGGCTTTAAAGGATTGCAACAAACTTAGTGAGTGAGCAAGAACATGGAATTTAACTTGAAAAAAAACGTGAGGTTCTTCACACTGGAAGGAAAAACAGATCTGCAGAGCATTTCTGTAAAGGCAGGAGGTTGGAAACTGTAGATGGACAATAGACCCAAGTGTCCTTGTTGATAAATTACTGAAGGCTAACATCCAGGTGTAGCAAACTATTCTAGAGTCATACAGCACGGAAGCAGACCCTTTGGTCCAACCAATCCAAGCCAACCTTAATCCCAAACTTAACCAGTCCCACCTGCCTGCTCTTGGCTCATATCCTTCCAAACATTTTTTATTCATATACTTTTAAATGTTGCAACTGTACCCACATCCACCACTTCTTCTGGAAATTCATTCCACACACACACGGCCCTCTGTGCAAAAACATTGTCCCTCATGGTCATTTTTAAAATCTTTCTCCTCTCACTTTAAAAACATGCCCCTAAACTTGAAATCGCCGACCTTAGGGGAAAGACACCTACTATTCACCTCATCTATACCCTTCATAATTTTATAAATCTCTAAGATCATCCCTCAACCTCCTAAACTCCAGTGAAGGAAGTCCCAGTTTTTCCAGCCTCTCCTTATCACTCAAGCCCTCCAGTCCCAGTAACAGTGGTAAATCTTTTCTGAACCTTCTCCAGTTTATTAATATCCTTCCTTTAACAGGATGACCAAAACCGGGCACAGTATTCCAGAACAAGCCTCACCAATGTCCTGAACAACTGCAACATGTTGTCTCAACTCTTATACTCAAAAAGCTGAGCAATGAAGGCAAGCATGCAAAACACCTTCTTAGCCGCCCAATCCACAGGTGATGCAAATTTCAAAGAATCATGTACCTGAACTCTTCGGTCTAATAGAATGTTAACCTTTGTGGCAAGAGGATAGGAATTGGAGGAGTCTTGTTTCAATTGTATAGGAGTTTGGTCAGACCACATCTGGTATGCAGCTTTATTCTCCATGTGTCCGGCAAGATATTATTGCCATAAAGTGAGTATAACAAAGTTCACCAGACTTGGTCCTGGGATGGCAAGATTGTCCTATGAAGAGAGAGATTGGTCAAAATGGACCTATATCCGCTATACTCGCAAATGGGAAGTGATGCCATTGAAACTTATCATCCGAACCAGAGGACACAGCTTAAAAATACGGGGTAGACCATTTAGGACAGAGATGAGGAGAAACCTCTTCACCCAGAGAATGGTGGCTGTGTGGAATGCTCTGCCCCAGAGGGCAGTGGAGGTCCAGTCTCTGGATTCATTTAAGATAGAGTTGGATAGAGCTCTCAAGGATAGTGGAATCAAGGGTTATGGAGATAAGGCAGGAACAGGATACTGATTAAGGATGATCAGCCATGATCATATTGAATGGTGGTGCAGGCTTGAAGGGCAGAATGGCCTACTCCTGCACCTATTGTCTATTGTCTACTCAGTAATTAAAAAGTGAAGACAGGACTGATGCAGGTAAGGTATTCTCACTGGTTGTGAAGTCTAGAACCAGGGAGCAGAATTTAAGAATAAAGGGGCTTCCATGAGAATAAGATGAGAATTTCTTTGAACTTAGAGGGTTGTGAACATTTGGAATTCTCTATCGTAACCATCGTTGCATTATAGAAGTTTACAGTACAGAAAAAGACCTTTTGGCCCAATGCATTCATGTCTGTCAAAAACCATTTAACTATTCCAGCCCCACTTTTCAGCACTTGGTCCATAGCCTTGTATGCTTCTCCATCACAAGTGTAGATCTACATACTGTTAAATGTTGAGGGTTTCTGCCTCTCTCACCCTTATACGCAATGGGTCCCAGATACCCACCACCTTCTGCGTGAAGTTTTCCTTCGTGTCCACCAAGTTCCCCCACCAAGAGGCAAGGCTCCTTCATGTTTATCCTGTCTGTGCCCCTCATAATTTTGTACATCTCAATTATGTCTCTCCTCAGACTACTCTGTTCAAAAGAAAAAAAAATCCCATTCTATCCAATCTCTCTTCATAACCAAAACTCTTCAGCCCAAGGCTTTATTGCTCAGACCATTGAGTGTAGGAGTTGAGAGGTCATGTTGGGTTATACAGGACATCAGTGAGGCCGCTTCTGAAGTGGTGTGTGCAGTTCTATACAGCTTGTGATGGGAAGGATTTTATTAAATTGAAGAGGAGGTTCAGAAAAGATTTCACCAGGATTTTGCCAGGAATGGAAGGTTTGAGATATAAAAAAAGATTGGAAAGGCTGGGACTTTTTGTTTTTACTGGAGCGCAGGGAGTTGAGCGGTGATGTTATGGAAGTTTATAAAATCATGAGGGGCTAGCTAAGGTGAATAGCAAAAGTCTTTTCCCAAAGATGGGGTGGAGGATTTTAAAACATAGTCAGCGTGGACTGCTTGGACCAAGGGTCTGTTTCCATGTTGGATGGCTCTAGCCACATCCTAGTAAATCTCTTCTGTACCCTCTCCAGTGCTTTTACAACCCTCCTACAATGTGGATGCTAGAACTGCACACAATACTGTCGCTGTGGCCTAACCAATGGTTTATACAGTTCCAGCATAAAGTTCCTGCTCTTAATCTCTATGCCTCAGCTGATAAAGGCCAACACCACGTATGCCTTCTTAACCACTTTATCCATCTGTCCTGACACCCTGAGATACTAGTGCCCACGTGTACCAAGGTCTCTCATACTCTTGTTGCCTTCCATGTACTCTCTTGCCTTTTTGGTCCTGCCCAAATGCATCACCTGACATTAATCAGGATTTAATTCCACTTGCCACTGATGAGCTCATCTGAGCAGCCTGTCAAGATCTTCCTTAATCCAAGGATAAGATAATCACCCCATCAATTTCATTATCATCTGTGAACTTACTGATCAACCCTCCCAGATTCAAGTCTGAATCATTTATATGTACCACAGACACGGCAAGGGGCGCAACATTCATCTCTGCCGGGCACCACCAGTCACAAAAAACATCCCTTGACCTCTGCTTCCTGAATCCAATTAGGTCAATTTCCTTGGATTCCATGGGATCTTGGTCTTTGCTATCAGTCTTCCATGTAGAGCCTCATCAAAAGCCTTGCCTAAGTCCAAGTAGATTCATCAAGTGCATTGCCTTCATCTACACATCTTTTGTAAAAATGTAACCAAGTTTGTCAGGCATGATCTCCCCTTAATAATACTATGCTGACTATTCTTGATTAATCCCTAACTCTTCAAGCGCAGATTAATTCTGTCTCTCAGAATTGCTTCCAATAAATTTCCTATCACAAAAGTCAGCCTGTAGTTTCCCGATTTATCCCTTCTCCTTGAGCAACAAGCCACATTGGTAGCCCCAAATCCTTTGGCACGTTTCCTTTGGTCAGAGAGAAATTGAAAATTATTGCCAGCACTCCTATTGTTCCCTCCCTTACCTCACTCCAAAGCCTGGGATACATTTCATCTGGCCCTAATCATTTATCTAGTTTGAAGTCTGCCAGAACCATGCAGAACCTCATCTCTGCTCACGCTAATTTCTTTAACTATATCACAGTCCTTTTCCCTGATTTCTATGTCACATCATCCCTCTCACTAGTGAGCACTGACACAAAATAATGATTTAAAACCCAATCTGCATCCTCCACCTCCATACACAAGTTACCATTGTGGTCCTTATCACACCTGACTCTTTCTCTAGTTTTCCTTTTACCCTTAATGTAGTCGGAAAATAACAAGATTTTCCTTTATCATTTTCTTTTACCTGCCATTATAGTTTCATGCCCCTTTTTAAACAAAATACTCTCCTTATTTCCTTTTTAAAATCCCCGTGCACATTCTACACTCCTGTAGAAGCTCAGACTGAGTATGTTTAAGGTAGAGATTGACAGGTTATTGATTACCAGTGGGCTTAGGATTGATAAAAGGTATTGAAGCATTAGATCAGCCCAGATCGTGTTGAATAACAGAGCAGGCTCAATGGGCTGAATGGCCTACTCTCGTTCACGTGGTCAGTTTCTAAGAGATCATGCGATTTGAAAATTAACCCTCCTTTTGTTTCAAGGAACATAGTTTTTTTTCTCCAGATCAGTCAGACACTGAATGAGTTTCTCTCTCCAGACATCATATATTGTTGTGCCCTGCTCGATATTTGATGAGCTCCATGTCACAGGCTGTGTCTTAACAAAGGAGAGAGAAAAAAAAATCAACCCAGCAACTAATAGCTCTAAAAACAATAATAGACATCTTCCTTTCAATCTTATTGACTCAAAACGACTTTTAAACTCATTCAAAACATCAAAGTATTGGTTTTGTTCATAACTGACATGTACATTTGTCTGACTCTGTCTCTGTGTATTTGTGAACTCGAATTTATGTGCAAGGGTTGGAGCATTTTTAAGAACATTTTCATAAATTGAGTAAACAAATAATTCATTTTCTTTTAATACTTACAAGAAAATCTATTATATTAACAGCACTTAAACATTTAGACAGCTAAAATAAATGTGCACATGCATGTGTGTGATGTACACGTGCATGTGTGTGTTTGAGAAAGTGAGATACAGATTTTTTTTGGGGAGCCCTGTTGGAATATGATACACCAAGTCCTGAGGTGACTATTAAAATTCAGCAAACCTATTCCTCCAAATAAAAGGGACAGCAAAAACTCTTTTGGAGCAGGAGTACAGGGCATTACTGGGACTTTCTAAAAGGGGAGTGGAATACACCAAACTGATCATCATGAGTTCCTACATTCATTAGGCCAAATGAAAATTTAGCTACCATAAGCTACCCAACTAAAAAAAGATTTTCTTCATGTCAATTTTTTTTTAGCACTGCAACAGTACCAGTTGCAGGAATGGTTGAGGGGAACAAAAATCAATTTCAAAATTGTTGAAGTGCAGAAAGCTGGAAAAAGAATGCATCATTTGCCACTCTCATTTGAGAGCTTATTTCAGTCAACATTTGAAGAAAGTGGAGCATACTTGAAGTCTTCCTCCAGACAGCCATCGAGGAAGATCTCGGACAACAATCTGGAACAGTATAAAACTGCTGCTTCTACAACCTGATTATTACACACATGGCGTTTTTTCTTTAGAACTGGTCTGTACTTCACTGTGGCGAAAGTGATGAAGGGCTTCTGCCCGATAATGTCGAGTTTCCTGCTCCTCAGATGCTGCCTGACCTGCTGTGCTTTTCCAGCACCACTCTAATTTAGACTCTGTACTTCACGGTGACCTAGCCAAGTGAGTAATCGTTGGAAGCAGATTTAGAAACAATACATGGAAAGGCACAATTTGGTCAGAAGTACACAATAGGTGCAGTCTGACTGAAGCATGAAGAAAGATCCCAGTAAGTGACTGTAAGACATAGGAACAGAAATTGGGCCATTCAGCCCATCACGTCTGCGCCACTATTCAATCATGGCTGATAAGTTTCTTAACCCCATTCTTCCATTTTCTCCATGTAATTCTTGATCCTCAAGAACCTATCTATCTATCTCCATCTTAAAATATACACAATGACCTGGCCTCCACAGCCTTCAGTGGTGACGAATTCCATAGATTCCCCACTCTCTGGCTGAAGACGTTTCTCCTTATCTCCATTCTAAAAAGGTCTTCCCTTTACTCTAAGGCTGTGCCCTCGGGTCCTAGACTCTCCTACCATGAGAAACATCTTCCCACCATCCACGCTGTCCAGGCCATTCAGTATATTTCAATTAGTTTCCCCCCTCCTCCCTCTAAACTCCATCGAGTATAGACCCAGAGTCCTCAAACGTTCCTCATATGTTAAGCTTTTCAATCCTGGGACCATTCTCATTAACCTCCCGTGAACATTTTCCAGGGCCAGTACATTTTTCCTGAGATATGGGGCCCAAAACTGCACAGAATGCTCCAAATGTGATCTGACCAGAGCCTTATAGAGCCTCAGAAGTACATCCCTGCTTTTATATTCAAGTCCTCTCAAAATAAATGCCATCATTGCATTTACCTTCCTAACTACTGACTCAACCTGCAAGTTGACCTTGAGAGAATCCTGGATTAAGATTCCCAGGTCTCTTTGCACTTCAGATTGCTGAATTTTCTCCCCATTTGGAAATCAATCCATGCCTCTATTCTTCCTACCAAAGTGCATGACCTTACATCTTCCTACATTGTACTCCATCTGTCACTTCTTTGCCCACTCTCCCAACGTATCCAAATCTTCTGCAACCTCCCCATCTCCTCAATGCTACTGTCCCTCTACCTATCTTTGTATCATCTGCAAACTTAGCCAGAATGCCCTCAGTTCCTACACCTAGATTGTTAAATGTATAAAGTGAAATGTTGTGGTCCCAACACTGAGCCTTGCGGACCACTACTTGTCACCAGCCGCCATCCTGAGAAAGAGCCTGTTATCCCCACTCTCTGCTTTCTGCCAGACTGCCAAGCTTCTATCCATGCTACAACCTTGCCTCTAACACCACGTGCCCTTATCTTACTCACCTCCTGTGCGGAATCTTGTCAAAGGCCTTCTTTACATCCATTGATTCTCCTTGGTCTAACCTGCTCGTTACTTCCTCAAAGAATTCTAGCTGATTTGTCAAACATGACCTTCCCTTGATGAAACCATGCTGACTTTGCCCTATTCTATCATACACTTCCAAGCGTTCAGAAATGTCATCCTGCACAATGGATTCCAGGATCATACCCATGGCCAAGGTTAGGCTAATCGGTCTGTAATTTTCCATCTTTTGCCTTACTCCGTTTTTAAACAGGGGTGTCACTTTAGCGATTTTCCAGTCCTCTGGGACCCTCCCTGATTCTAGCGATTCCTGAAAGATCACCACTAACGCCTTCGCTATCTCTTCAGCTATCTCCCTTAGCGACCCCTGACACCCATCCGATTAACTGTGCTTATCGCCCTCATTCAATGTAACAATCAACACCATAATTTTGGTCCAATGGGCTAATTGGCTTACAAAATTGACAAGCAAATTATTAAAAAGAAAGGTTCCGAGGAAGGATCATTGAGCCAAAGATTTCTGTCCACAGATACTGTCAGACGTGCTGAGCTTTTTCCAGCAATTTCTGTTATTGATTTCCAGCATCCGCAGTTCTTTCAGTTTTTAATTTAAAAAAAGAACACTTATCGCAATCAACTGAGAGGTGTGAAAAAAAACCGGGGTAATCATCCTCTTCCTTGACTAACAAACGATATAGTCAATACCACAGGGCAATCAGGGGGCAAGTTATTGAATGACAGTGAGAGTAGCTGGACTACCATTAAGAGAACTCTTGCCTCCTGTCAATTGATGGTGTAATTGTTTTTTTTTTGTTCAGATGCACCTCGGAGATGAGTGGGTCTTGAACCTGGACCTTCAGCCTAGAGGTGGGGATACTACCATTGAACCCCAAGACACACCCCCAAATCATGAATAGTTGCCCTCATGTCAAGACCTTAGCTTTTCTGGTTACGTTCCAATGCCCATATACAGTAAATCTGGAAGAGATTTTGAAGAATGTTATGATTACTTGCGTAGTTATATCTTTAAATTTTAAGCACAACATTACTCAATGACCAACTGTATTTGATTGACACGAGCAATTGTCAATTGTAATCTCACACTTGACCTCTATTTGACATTTGCCCACAATAACCTAGTTCGGGAACTCATTTGAGTGCAATATGGAACTATCTTCAGTCGGTCCACAGGACCAAGTGATTATGTGCTCGGTTGCTATAGTGACATGGGATTTCAATAACAACACACCATCAAAAGAAAATGTTACCCAACAGCAAAAAGTGTTTAATCTATGTAAGTAATCTAGCTGTTAATAATGCTGTCACCTACATCACTCGGGTGAAACATTTATATTCTTTAACTCTGACTCATTGCTAAATTATTTACATCTGACTGAACAAATTGATGTTCTCATATTTTACAAGGAAGCCTCCTCAGCACTCTTACCCATTACCAAGAACTTTGCAGTGTCTGCTACCTCCACACGTAGTGTGTTTTTCTGCGTTATATGCCAGAACACAGCAGACACAACTGAAATGTGGACTCAGATAGGCGATAACACCTTGTTTTTATACTGACAACGGATTAATTTCTTTTCTTAGTGATTTCTGGTTTACATTTGAAGTCAGGTGAGTTACTAATGATCTGTTTTTGAAAGCTGCATAATAGGTCTGTCAGATTGAGGCTTTACAAAAGTGGTCACAATTGCCCTGGCATTAGTTTATCTACATGAATCCAGCAACTGGACAAGGGTTAGCCAGGGGAGAAGGACAGCAAGGAAAGAGGAATGCAGTGTCCTCTCTGGAGGTAAGAAGGTGACAGAAGAGGGAGAAAGTATTTAGACAAAGACAGGAATGAAACAATGTGGAAATGAGAGCTGGAGAGATGGAGGAAAGAGAGACCAAAAGGATATTAAGCTTAAGGAGTGCAAAGAAAAAAAAATACTGGGGATAAATAGGAACCGAATCTTTTAAAAAGGGTGCAAGAGATCAGATGAAGGAGAGGAGGGGTGGATGGCTGTTGTGTACATAGCAATCTAGTTAGGAAAGAAAGACAAAGAAATAGTGAATATTTAGACTGGAAGATGATAAGTCATAACTCAACGTCCTGAGTTAATGGGCCATAGGTCCTCAATTACCATAATTTAGTGCTTGATTATCCCCCTCAGGATCCCAGCATCAGGCTGAAACAAGGGGCTATAGTCCACATTGTGTGGGGGACCAGTCACCTGTCTGTGATATTTCCCAGAATTGACAAGTTAGTACCCAGGAGGTAGGCACATTGTCCAACAAAGCATGGTACATGGGCTCAAACTGGAAGATCAGCAGGAGACCTCTCAGAGCAGACTTACCTTTTGGGTAGAGTCAAAAGGGGTGATGCTGGAAGAAGCACAGCAGCTCAGGCAGCTTCTGAGGAGCAGGAGTCAACATTTCGGGCATAAGCCCTTCATCAGGAATGTGGAGAGAGCAAGGGGGCTGAAAGATAGATGGGGGGGGGGGGTGAGCTGGGGCATGGTAGATGAGATGGCGATAGGTAGATGTAGCTGAAGGGTAGTAGTGATAGGTCGGAGGAGAGGGTGGAGCAGATAGGTGGGAAGGAAGATGGACAGGTAGGTTAGGTCAGGTCATGAAGGTGTTGCCCATTTGGAGGGTTGGTTCTGGGGTGGAGTTTGGGAGGGGGGGCCGGTAAGATATGGAAACTGATGAAGTTCAAAGTTTGGGAGAAGATTTGTAGCTCGGGTGCTCGTTGTTGTGGTTCTGTTCGCCGAGCTGGGAATGTGTGTTGCAGACGTTTCGTCCCCTGTCTAGGTGACATCCTCAGTGCTTGGGAGCCTCCTGTGAAGCACTTCTGTGATGTTTCCTCTGGCATTTATAGTGATTTGTATCTGCCGCTTCCGGTTATCAGTTCCAGCTGTCCGCTGCAGTGGCCAGTATATTGGGCCCAACTGATTCAATCAACAAGCACATCGACCTGGACCTCCAAGCTTGGAGTGCTGGTGCTCTGCAATTGCATAGATCCCTCAAATTGTCCAGTCAATCTCTGCCAATAGGATTTCAACAATCTCAATTCATCAGCTTCAGCCGGAGGCAAGTAACCCTGCTGTTCCCAACAACACTGCTCCCCCCATCCCGCCAAACCCCATGGCAGGACCAAACCAGCAAATTGATACACTAACCAGAGACATGAGGTTCCAAGCCTCTCTCTCAGCAGCTAAGCCTTTCAAAACAGGGTAGCTGTAGTGAAGGGGGAAGGCCCTTGGGTTGAGTCGGATACATTTCTCCTATTCCCAGACCCATTCGTGAGTACGCTTTAGCTGTCACTCTAACTCCACATTCAATACCTCTATATCTATTTACTTCCAGTTCGGTTCCACCTGAGGTTTCTCCACCCAGTCTGTACTTAGTGTTTCTCATCCTTCTGAAAATGAGACTGTCAAACACAAGCGTTGACCCTTGAGAAGCAGCAACCCAAAGCCCTATCGTGTCCATTAGTGATCAGAAATTAATCTAATCACCCTCTTTTCCATCCAATACTGATCTAACAATCTCTCTCTCTACGTCTTCCCCTGGAAGGTACATTCACTTTGTACAAAGCCCCTTTCATTCACAACTGACTGTGTATAATCACATCGTTTTGACTGAAACTGAGTTCAGTGGTAACAATGTCTTGCTCCTTACTGAAGGTTCTCTCTACTTTTCACCAACTGTTCCACCCCAACCTGCCAGTGTGGCTCCTATCACCATCATACATGCACTCTCCCACATTCCCTCGAGTGCACATTTCTTCTTGAAAGATCTTGCCCACTCCAGCCTTCTCACCTCCTCAGTCTACCTTATACTACATCTTACAACTGGTTTCTCAAGGTTTCTTGCCTCCTTTCTTCCATCAGCTTTTGCATTTCAACACTCTTAAGGAGTTGCTCTATGCATATCTTGGACATTCTTTGCCCTCATAATACATAATCCTCAGTGAACCACCCTGTCAATGTAAACTCTCCTGCCTATATGACCCATTCTATATCAGCCCCTGCCTGGAGCTCATCTGCACCATCTGCTTGTACCTTTTTTTCCCCTGCTCCTTTTTCTCTTAACTTTAATCTACACACCTTCTGTCGAGAGTAAGCTGGTGCAGCGCAGCGTTTGAGCCAGATTGGCAGGCAGAGAGAGAAGGTTCCCTGGAATATGCAATGGCAGCAAAAACAGGCAGCCAGAGATCTCCCAGCATCTGTGGTGACGGCGAGTCGACAACTGGAAGGATGTTGTGAAACTTGAAAGGGTTCAGAAAAGATTTACAAGGATGTTCGAAGGGTTGGAAGGTTTGAGCTACAGGGAGAGGCTGAACAGGCTGGGGCTGTTTTCCCTGGAGCGTCGGAGGCTGAGGGGTGACCTTATGGAGGTTTATAAAATCATGAGGGGCATGGATAGGATAAATAGGCAAGGTCTTTTCCCTGGGGTGGGGGAGTCCAGAACTAGAGGGCATAGGTTTAGGGTGAGAGGGGAAAGATATAAAAGAGACCTAAGGGGCATTTTGTTCCACACAGAAAATGGAATGAGCTGCCAGAGGATGTGGTGGAGGCTGGTACAATTACAACATTTAAAAGGCATTTGGATGGGTATATGAATAGGAAGGGTTTGGAGGGATATGGGCCAAATGCTGGCAAATGGGACTAGATTCATTAAGGATATCTGGTTGGCATGGACAAGTTGGAACGAAGGGTCTGTTTTGTGCTGTACATCTCTATGACTCTATGAATGAAGGGAAAATTGAGCCAGCATGGTGAGAGGAAGCTGTTGCGTTGAAGAGCTCAGCGCAGAGGGGATTGAGAGGCCAGCATGGCCAAGCACTTCAGGAGGTCTGTAACATTGAACTTCTAAGTTTACTTTCCTACTTTGTACATAAGATTTTGTACCCAGGTACCTTTGTACCCAAGATGGCACCGGGAAGGGCAACTTTATACACTTTTCACCATACTCTTGTACCCCTGTACCTGAATACACCTGACAATAAAAAAAACTTAATTCAAACATTGCTGTTGCTCAGAACCTTGGCACCAGTTACTTCCACATCTCCCACAATCCTCCATGGGGCAGGTTTCAAACCCTTCTTCAGTACCTTACCATAAAATCTAACTGATGCTCAATGCCATACTGCAGAACAGTTGAAGGAGTTGTATTTTGGAAGAGATTATTCAACCAAAGTCCCCCTGCCCTATCAATTGGCTGCAGGAGATTCATTATTATTACTGGAGGTTTCTGGCTGATATCGATCCCTCTAATCAACATCATTCTCATGGCTATTTGAGAGAGAGAGTTACTATGTGCAAATTCCCTACATTATAGTGACTGCACTTTCAAAAGTGCTTCATTGGCTGTCATCACATCGTGAAAGGCACTGCAGAAATGCACGTGCTCCTTCTTCTTCACTGTATCCATAAAAGAAACTCAGCACTCGGAGAGTTAAGGTCCAAAGCTTATCTGTAATCTGAAGTGCGCTAAGCTCCGACTAGCCCATTCTCCTGAGCTTTCTTAGAAAGAGACATTAAAACCACTCAAGGCCATCATTGTTTTAAAGTGCCCATCAATCCAGCTTTACTGCTTCAAATACTTACTGCAAAGTCCTGAATGCAGGGTAACCATGGGAACCATCCCTTGGCAACATGATGAGTGGCCAGTACGGAGTAATGTCTTTGCGTATTCTGGTGAGGAGGTAGTGCTGGTGGTGGTACAATGCAAATCATCATTGTAGCCTTTTAACTAAAATTATCATCACTCATGTGCTTCTTGTCAGAAGGAATACCCTAGTCTAAATAATACAGCACTGGAAGATTAACAAAAGAAGAAGGGGTCTTCTGCTTATTTGACAGCATCTCCGATGTGAGCTGACAGCACTTTATTTACCCATCAGTCACTGCACATTTTCTGCTGAGTTGCCCTATTATTTGTGTCCGCATCAACTACTGCTGCTGTGGCTGAGAAACTTGTGGAAAGGCAACCCTGACATCGTCCAACTTACTTCAATGTAACCCTTCACATTACACTGCCAAAGTGCAAACTAATTGTGAACATGTTGTCACAGGATTGACGTAGACGAAGTTACAAAAGGAAAGTACTTGGACTGATATCCCCTCTCGCAAACACAGGTGATTCGGGTTCAGACAACTGAAGGTATAGACAACAACTAGATGGAAAAGGAGATGCATAAGATCAGAGAACACGCGTTAAATTTCCCCAGGTAGGGAGTCCAAAACTAGAGGGAAATGATTTAAAAGAGACCTAAGGGGCAACTTTTTCATGCAGTGGGTGGTGCGTGAATGGAATGAGCTGCCAGAGGAAGTGGTGGGGGCTGAAACAATTACAACATTTAATAGGCATCTGCATGGATATATAAATAGGAAGGGTTTAGAGGGATATGGAAAGAATGCTGGCAAATGGGACTAGATTAGGTTAGGATATCTGGTTGGCATGGACCTATTGGGTGTAAGGGCCTGTTTCTGCGCTGCACGGCTAAGTGGGCAGGGCAAGAGACAGATAGAGCCAAAGATGTAGGAAACAGTGTCAAGTCTAACCCAAAAGTGAAAGAGAAAGTCAAAGTAAGAAAGAGAAATTTAACCCTGTCAAACTAAAAAAGGAAGAGAAATGATTTAAGTCAGATGGAGACAAATTGAAACAAATAGTTGAAATGAACAATTAAACCAAAGATTTGGAGTTGACCAAACAAAGCAATGAGTAATGGGACAAGGAGGTAGAAAAACAAATAAATACAGGGAATTCAAAAAAACTATGTTCTCCTCTACTGTTCTGATCTTTCATTTATTGACCCTTCTTCCTCTGGTCAGATAGACACCTATTGTTCACTCCAATACTGATGCTCACTGGCACTGTAGGTAATGATTGGCACATACTACTCAGTTATTACTCGTCTTCCCATCAGTCCACCAGCAACTCCATTGTCCATGAAAATTCCAAACACCCCAGAGGTCTAATTGAACAGTTCCCTCAAAGAGCTAGTACGGTCAGGATGGACCAAAAGCAACCCTTTCATACTGTGGTGTAAGCTATTCCACCAATCACTTAACTTCAGACGTAGTTCAGTGCACCTGAAAATAGACCAGAATTGCGGATTCTAGAGATCTGAAACAAAAACTGAAATTGCTGGAGAAACTCAGCAGGTCTGGCAGCCTCTATGGGAAGCAAGCAGAGTTAATGTTTTGGAATCTGGTGACTCGTCATCAGAACATGAGTCTGTGCCATTTAGGAGTTAATAAGCTAAATGGATTTTTTTTTCCCCATTTATATAATTGTAAGATTGAAATAATTGCGACACTCCTGACACACTCCACTTAAATGTCTTCAATCAGCTCTTCTTCGGTAATGTGTCATTATGCTATTATCCACACATGGCAAGGTCTTTCAGAACCATTAGGACTCCCATTCCTTTTATTTATCTCAAATTTTTGTGACCCTGCTTTCAAAGTAATTTTAGAGAAAGCTATCGACTCAGATGGAGATTTCAGAGCAGATTGCTTATCTTTATAGGCTTTTACTGATCAAATGAACTCCAAATGACCTATGCTCGGAGACTTTGGTAACCCTGACCTTCTCACTGCTTTAACATGATTTTGTATCTTTGGGAACTACTTGTGGAGAATTCAATGTCTTTGACTGTCACATCAGGTAAAACGCAAACTGACTCTAAACAAAATCTATATCAAACAGCAGAAAGTCAACTTGCTCAGAGATGTTATGACTTGAACCCAGGTCTCCTGGTACAATCCCACCTGATATTGATACTTAACTTAGAATCCCTACAGCCATTCAGCCGTTCAAGTCCACATTTTGGAAAGGCAAATCAGGGGCAGGACTTATACACTTAATATTAGGGTCCTGGGGAATGTTGCTGAACAAAGAGACCTTGGGGTGCAGGTTCATAGTTCCTTGAAAGTGGAGTCGCAGGGAGACAGGGTGGTGAAGGCAGTATTTGGTATGCTTGCCTTTATTGGTCAGTGCATTGAGTATAGGAGTTGGGAGGTCATGTTGTGGATGTGCAGGACATTGATTCGGCCACTTTTGGAATACTGTGGACCCCTTGTTATAGGAAAGATGTTGTGAAACCTGAGAGGGTTCAGAAAAAACGTACAAGGATATTGTCAGGTTTGGACGGTTTGAGCTATAGGGAGAGGCTGAACAGGCTGGGGTTGTTCTCCCCAGAGCGTCGGGGCTGAGGGGTCACCTTATAGAGGTTTATAAAATCATGAGGGGCATTGATAAGGTAAATAGCCAAGGTTTTTTTTGTCAGGATAGGGGAGTCCAAAACATGAGGGCATAGGTTTAAAGGTGAGAGGGGGAAAGATTTAAAAGGGACCTAAAGCGCAATGTTTTCATGCAGAGGGTGGTACGTGTATGGAATGAGCTGCCAGAGGAAGTGATTGAGGCTGGTACAATTGCAACATTTAAATGACATCTGAATGGAGACATGAATCAAGAAGGTTTAGAGTGATGTGGGCTAAATGCTAGGAGAAAGTGAGGACTGCAGATGCTGGAGATCAGAGTTGAAAAGTGTGGTGCTGGAAAAGCACAGTCAGTCAGGCAGCATCCAAGGAGGAGAGTTGATGTTTGGGCTAAATGCTGGCAAATGGGACTAGATTAATTGAAGATATCTGGTCAGCATGAACGAGTTGGACCGAGGGGTCTGTTTCTGAGCTATATATCTCTATGACTCTATGGTTCCTGTACGTATCCCTGACCACATTGACCCTATCTGACTACTGACCCTTGGAAGCCACAGGACTGACCGTGAGTCTCTCCCCAGACTACAGAGCCACGGACTCCCTCACTGTGAAAATCCTGACTGGAACCCATTCCCTGGACCAGTTCGAGGGGAGAGTGCCCTAGAGGGCATCAGGACCTCCTGACTGGTGAGTGCCTGAAATCGGTTTCAATGAAGACTACTCCCCTGGGATTGAGACATGGAGGACTGCTTGTTGGAATGCAGTATGATTGCCACAAAAAACTGCCGCTGTGAGATGGATGTAGCACACTGCCGCACAGCGAGTTGTCTGCCTCTTTGACCGAGGACTGTAGGGAAGGCAGGCAAGCTGTCTCATCCTGTTTCTTGTGCTGACTGGCAATGGCAGGGCAAGATATCAGTGCTGCAAACATCCAGGTAGGAACTAAGTGAGCGAGCATTAAGATAGCAAGCTGAGATACACAATCTGGTCTGGTCCGGTCAGTCAGCTGGGTCCTTGTCCGTGTGCATCAGCAACATCTTTCAACAGTAAGTCACTTGTGCATCCTGGTGCTTCCAACATGGCTTGTCAGGGTATTGGAAGAGTGCCGTAATGGCCAAAAGAGGTACCAGATGCTAGTATCCATGCTAGAGGGGTGTGCGCAGCTGATTATCCGTGGACTGCGCTCAGAGAGGACTGTCTGGTCCTCAGCAACGTAGAAATCCCTCAGAGCAAATGGCAAGCTGCTGAAGTCACTAGCCACCACTCCTGTTTCCATATTGGGTTTTCTCAGAATACTCAGCAAGGTAGGAAAGTGAATATTAATGAGTCGAGTTCGGCCTTAAACAAGCTGCTCAATAAACAATAATCCTGCTCAGTTGGCAGCTGGTCACTGCATAGCAACGAATTTGCCTCACTGCTTAGTGAAGCATAAAAGATGGAACGAGATGCTCCTGACGTTGAAATAGGCCTTGGCAGACTTGGCCCTTTGTTTCTTTAACCTGCGGGTAAACAATTTCCCCAAAAATCAGGTTTCATCAGTCCTTGTCCGCCACACACCCACTAATTGACTAGGCAACAGTGCAGATTCTTTTTTTAAATGCACAAGCTGATAGCCCATTTCTTGATGGGAAGTATTTTCAAACACTAAAACTACATGCAGACAAATAAGTCTCCAGAATCTGCAGCACCAAATCTGCAAAAACAACTCTAACAATAAACAAAACTAAAACCATCTCGTCCTCCCTCCTTAATATACAAATACAAGCTAACCTGACATTGAGAGAGGGATAGAGAGAGAATGTAGCATCAGAGGGGATTGTTGAGCTATCATCTAGAAAGGTAGAGCAGTGGGCGGCACGGTGGCACAGTGGTTAGCACTGCTGCCTCACAGCGCCTGAGACCCGGGTTCAATCCTCGCCTCAGGCGACTGACTGTGTGGAGTTTGCACATTCTCCCCGTGTCTGCGTGGGTTTCCTCCGGGTGCTCCGGTTTCCTCCCACAGTCCAAAGATGTGCAGGTCAGGTGAATTGGCTATGCTAAATTGCCCGTAGTGTCAGGTAAAGGGTACATGTAGGGGTATGGGTGGGTTGCGCTTCGGTGGGGCGGTGTGGACTTGGTGGGCCGAAGGGCCTGTTTCCACACTGTAAGTAATCTAATCTAATCTAATCTAATCAAGGGCTAAACGCCCTACTCCTAATGTTCCTAGGATAACTGAAGAGATATTTTTCTGACTAAAAGACCATATGTATATGTCAGGGTATAAAAAGGTGAGCAATGTCCTCCTGTCAAATACATAAAGGATTTAGTATCAGATCCTGTAATTAACAGTAAGCTCAATCACAGATCAATTAATTGCCTACCCATTGACATGGGTACATGTATATCAGTGTCAACTGCTTAACTATTGTAATGTAATGCATTCTACGCAGAAGGGAAACAATTCTTTCTTCAGAAACTGCATGGTTTGTAAATATGCTTGGGTTTGTATGTGGCTCTTATTGTCAACTCCTATACATGCACAGTCCACAGTAGAGAAACGACAAACTAATCCTTCACTCTCTTCAAGTATTGCATTGGCTGTGTGCCTTAAGTATTGTAGATTCACCAGAGGAAGAATAAACTAGTGCACACCGAGGAGAACATAGCAATGGTTAAAATAATACTATCAAACATTGGAGGCAACGCTGGAGTGATTAATAATAGAAAAAAGACTAGTAAAGCATGAGGGACTTTAAGTACTGTGTGCAGTTCTGTTGCCCTGCTATAGGAAGGATAATACTAAAATTTGGAGAGGGTTCAGCAAAGACTTAGTGTTGCTGGGACTGGAGGGTTTGAGTTATAAAAATAGGCTGGGACTTTTTTCACTGGAGCATGGGAGGTTGACAGGTGAGCTTCTAAGAGGTTTATAAAAATTGTGATGGGTATAGACAAAGTGAATAGCAAAGGTCTTTCCCCTAGGGTGGGGGGAGTCTAAAACTAGAGGGCATATTTTTAAGGTGAGAGGAGAGAGTTTTAAAAAGGACATGAGGGGCAACTTGGTTTTATTTTTTAAAAACACAGAGTGGTTCATGTGTGGAATGAACTGCCAGAGGAAGTGGTAATTGTGGGCACAGTTACAACATTTAAAAGATACTTGGGTAAGTATGGGAGTAAGAAAGGTTTGGGGCGATATGGGTCAAGTACAGAAAGGTGGGACTAATTTGGAAACATGATCAACATGGACTGGTTGGACCAAAGGGTCTGTTTCCATGCTGTATGACTATGTGGAAAAACTGGAGGAACTGGGCACATTCTTTTTGCAACAAGGAAGGTTAAGATCCGATTTAAACAGAGCTGTTCAAAATAATGAATGGTTTGCGCACAGTGAATAATGAGAAAGTGTTTCCAGTGGAAGATTGATCGGGAGGCAGAAGACAGATTTTGGATGATTGGCAAAAGAACCCACAGGCAGAATGAGGAAACATTATTTTTCGAAAGCAGGTTATGATGATCGAGATAGCATTGCTGAGACGGGTAATGGAAGCAGGTTCAAATGCAACAGTATAAAGCAAGAGCTGAAAATGGAATTACAGAAGTGTGCGGGGAGCAGAATATGGAAGTGGAGCTTTCAAACAACAAAAGCATCAAGGAACGCTGCCACAAGACACAGTAGGTAATGATGGATTGGTGAGTACTGCTGCTTAACCTTCAGTCTTTCAGCTAGAAAATGGTTACCATAAGAGCTAAAGTTCTGTCACAATTTTACTTTATTGAATCCATAAACTAGATAACTCAGTTCACCTATGGACGATAATTGATTGAACAGCTCTTTCATCAAATTAAAATAGACAACCAGTTTGGATGGATAACACAGGGGTAGATGGTGTATGAGTGTGTTTCTGGCCAACTTGCACCTGCAGTAAGGGCTTGTGGCTCGAGGAATCTCTGCTCGGAGTTGCTGAGCTGGAGCCTGGGCTGCAGGCCTCAGGGATGCGAAGAGACAGCCATACCACTTTGGTTCATTAGTACTTCAGAGTTGGTCAAAGATAAGGGCTGGGAGGGTGTAACTAGTCAGGCACCAATGGAAATTTAGGATGTAGAATTGGAGGAGCCTTGGTCTTTGTCAAGCAGATAGGAGTTAGTTGCCGCGAGTCTACGTGAGCACGGACCGCTGGGAGGATAAACAAATGGCCAATAGCACCATGGTGCAGAGTGCCACTCAAATAGAGGGAGGTTCGGGTAAAAGAATTGTTGGAGTGATAGGGGGCAGCATGGTTCAGGTTTTAAGTACTGTTCCCTGCAACCACAACCAGGAACATCAATGATTGATTGTATTCTCTGCTGCATGCTCAGTGCTGAGATTTGAGACATTGAGGAACCAATGACATTGGTTCCAAGAATATGTTTCTGGGGAAGAGACTGGAGGGGCTAGTTTATCAAATTAAGATGAAATATTACAACCTGGGGCACATATAGTTTGGCATAGGGCTTCCCATGTCAACTAGGATTTCCAGTCAGCAAGGTGTGGGAGAGACGTGAATCTGAATTACAGCCAGCCAACCACACATTGAGAGAAAAGGGAGCTTCATCACATGGGCATTATCCCATCCACACTAGGTCATGGCCACCAGGCTTCACTAGAGATGAGTTTCCCCTCTACATACAAAGCATTTCAAAATGTAGGAAACGACGACTCTTCCTTCCAAAGGGCACCAACACATTGAGATATCCTGTTTCTCTTCATTCCAAAGACACAGTTCCCATCCTGATCAGTGGTAAAAATACTGATGTGTCAGCGCAGTGTGGGCTCTCTTTCTCAGGTGCATGATCCTTACATTCAGTTACATGATCTTTTAAAACAGCTGGGTGGGGACATGTGGAAGAGGTGTTGGGCGAAGGGGCCGGTGGGGGGGCAGGGGGGTGCTGTAAATAGGTGGTGATGAAGGATGCTGAGATTCAGACCTGGTTCTGATTTGGGCTTCAGATCCCAGTTTTAAAATCCAGCCAGTGTTAAAAGGTGAGAAAAAAAGTTGGGAAACAAATGTTCCAGGGCCTATAAAAGACAGGCAGATGAGGAGGAAGAATAATCCCTCGAGTCAAGGATAGCAGTCCAAAAGGACCTTGGGCTCAAAAGATTAGGGGGGAGTTGAATCAATGTATCTGGAAATGAAGAATAACCAAAAAGTCAAAAACCAAGAGCAGAGGGCGTTTTATTTTAAGATCCTAAAAGTAGTTACATCTGTTTGTCAGAGAATTAAGCAAGAAATAAGTGGAAATTGTAACAAAAGGTACTTGTGGGAGACTTTATTTATCCAACAGCAATTGATAACCCAGCAAACTACAAACTTGTCAACTTGACATCAATAGTAGGTAAACTGATGTCGGCCATAGGATAAGATAAATGTGCACTTGGCGAAAAGTGAGGCAATGCTGGATAATCAACACGGTTTTGTTAAGGATAGATCACATCTGACAAATTTAATGGAGTTTGGGGACACAGGCAGCAGATGAGGGTAGTGCAACGCATGTTATATATTTCGACTTTCAGAAAGCATCTGGTTTTGTGCTGACAGGCTGGTTAGCAAATTAGGCAGAGGTGGGTGCTGCAGATTAGAGTGGTGCTGGAAAAGCACAGCAGGTCCGGCAGCATCCGAGGAGCAGGAAAATCGACGTTTTGAGCAAAAAGCCCTTCATCAGGAATCCTGATGAAGGGCTTTTTGCCCAAAACGTCGATTTTCCTGCTCCTCGGATGCTGCCTGACCTGCTGTGCTTTTCCAGCACCACTCTAATCTGGTAGCAAATTAGAAATGCTTGGGATCAACAGGTCCTTGGCAGCATGGACAAGATGTTGGCTAAAAGGTAGGAACCAAAGGGCAGGTTCCCCAGCGCTGGCACTGGAACCCTTGCTTTTGATTTATGTACATGATTTGCAGATGATACAAAGCAAAGGAGAATAGTGAATTGTGAGGATGATGCTGAGCGACTTCAGAGAGACATTGACAAGTTGGTCAAGTGGGCAGACTCCCGGCAGATGAATTTCAATGCAGTGAAATGTGAGGTAATACATTTTGGTGGAAGAAACAGAGACGTAATACAAGCTCAAATGATTCAACTTTGAGGGGAGTACAGAAGTAGGGGGTCGCCAGGATTGATGCGCATAATTCTCTGCACATGGCTAGGGAAATTGAAAAAGAGTTCTTATGAACGTTTATAGGATTCTTGGGTTTATAGATAGAACCATAGATTACAAAAGCAAGGAGGTGATGCTACACACCTCTACAATTCATTGTATTTGGAGTATTGTGTTCAGTTCTTGGCACCTTATTTCAGGAAGGATGTAAAAGCCCTGGGGAGAGTGCGAAGGTAGTTTACTAGAGTAAAACCAGGAATCATGGATTTTAGGTACAAGGAATAATTGGAGAAAATAGGCCTATTTTCTTTAGAGCAGAAGAGATTAAGTGGCGGCCTTATTGAAGTGTTCAAAACTATCAACAATTTTGACAAGGTAAAAGGACGATGTCTTGTTTTCACTACTTATTATATGTCAATAATTAAGGGCCACAATTAAAAGATTGTCAGTGAGAGAGTTAGGAGCAAGATGAGGAGAAATTTCTTTACTCAAAGAATGGTTAGGATTTGGAGTATGCTGCCTGGTGGAGGCAGATTCTATAGGAGGTTTCAAAAGAGAACTGGGTCTCTTTTGAGAATTTGAGAATGAAGTGAAATTTCTTTACTCAAAGAATGGTTAGGATTTGGAGTATGCTGCCTGTTGGAGGCAGATTCCCTAGGAGGTTTCAAAAGAGAACTGGGTCTGTATAATTTGAAAGTGACGAACTTCGAAGGCTGTGGAGAAAAGGCTGGAGATTGGGACTAGCTGGGTAGCTCTTTAGGAGAGACCGAAAAGACACGATGGGTCAAATGGCCTCCTTCTGTACTGTAATATCCTATGATTCTATGAACCACTGCCATCTAGAAGGACAAGGGCAGTATGTACAAGAGAACACCACCATCTGAAAGCTCCCCTCCAAGCTGCTCACCACCTTTACTTGGAAGTATATCGCCGTCCCCACAGTGTTGCTGAGTTAAAATACAAGAACCCGCTCTCTCAAAGCATTGTGGGTCTACCTACACCAAATGACTGCAAAGGTCCAAGGCAGCTCACCCCAACCTTCAAAGGCAGCAAGGAATGGGCAATTCATGCTGGTACAGCCAGCAATGCCCGCATCCCCTGAATTAATTTTCATAAGTATTAGATTAAAAGAAGTGGGGTTTCTAATGTCGCAAAATCTAATCATAAGCCTGAGTCGTCAAGAGGTTGACTATTTCTCTAAGCTGGGGGTTTAGCCACTGAGTCACAGGATACGAGAATGGATATATAAAAAAGTGGGATGAGGAGATATTCCTTCAAAACATAGTTGTGAATCTTTGAAATTACCTCTCCCAGACAATTCTGTACCCCTTGTGAATGCTGAAATAAACAGATTCTTGGTCTCTCAGGTAATCAAAGGGATCAGAAGAATGGGCAAGAAAGTGGGGTGGAGATAAAAGGTCAGTCATATCCAGATTGAGTGGCTGAACAGTCTCAGAACAAGCCACCCGATATACACCTGCTTCAATTCCTTACATCCTTACAAATGATTTGGTTAAATACTTGATGTGAAACCATTGCAGGGCCGTGTGGAATGAGCAGGAATTTGGAACAACCTAATTAACCCTCCATGTTCTATCACAGGTATGAATGGCTGAACGGCCTCCTCCATTATATCAGTGATCCTGTGACAAAGGACTTAACAGTTCTGTGGTTTGCATTCTCATGAATAGCCATGCTCCTTGCACAGGTCACTAATCTGAAGCTCCATGGTAACAGCAAATGTAGAGCTGCTGTTCCCAGACCTTATTAATATGAACTAACTGGGCATCTGACACCAAAAACAGATGAAGTTTTTTTTTAAATGATGAAAAAGCTAATGATAATGGTGGCACGGTGACTTAGAAACCTATATGTAGAGATCAAGTGCAAAAAGCAATTAAGGCAGCTAATGGACTATTAGCTTTTATTTCTAAAAAGAGGAAGAATACAAGAGACAGAGGAAAGTATGCTACAGACCAGCAGTAGACCGGAGAGAGACTTGGGAGCAGCGGCCATAAGGTTAAAACGAAGCAGCGATAACAAAATAAAAAGAGCTCAGAAACAGACAAACTGGATGGCTACAGTCCCATGTGGCAATGAGATTACAAAAGGAGAGAGAGCAGAGAGCTCCCAAAAACAGACAAACCAGGAGAGGAGATCTGTTAATTCAGGAGCAGTGGCAATGAGGTTAAATGGGCCCTCCTGGAATGTGCCTGCACAAAGGAAGTCTGGAGAGAGATACGACAGTTCTTGTCCAGGTTTGTCACGAGCAGCTCCGCGACACAGGACTCTGTGATCGGTGGTCGGTTCCCTGGGATGCACATCAAGACAAGCATTGACTACACTTGGAGGACCATCAACTCAGTGAAAGACGCTCTCTAGCTTACCCGAAACTTCCAGAGCAAGGAGTTGACCCTGACTGAGTATTGCAGACTGGCACATTTCAAGGTCCAGGACTATGTGCTGAGGGATGCATTATAGTTTGGGACAGCTGGCAAAAGACCACTCTGAGGTCTTCCTGCTTAAGTTAAATGGGCAGCTGTTCAGTTATCAGTCGACCCTCCCAGTACCTCAAATACATGTATTGCATAGTAAGGGATATCATGGTTTGTTGGATTGAGTCAAACTCCAATGATTGTTTGTTTCTTCATGTGCTACTGTACAGAACTGAACTGCATTTGTGACGATGTATATATTTTTAACCAGTAAAGTATATTTTTAAAATATAAGAAAAGTTAAACTGAGCAGCATATTCAGAAAGCTCCCCAAAGCAGACAAAGCAGGGCACAATGGAGAGAGACTTGGGAATGGTATGTGGAGATTATAAAAGAGCAACAAGAAGACAGAGCAATTTCCCAAGAGCAGACAGACCAGGGTTTTTTTTTAAGATTAGATTACTTACAGTGTGAAAACACGCCCTTCGGCCCAACAAGTCCACACCGACCCGCCGAAGCGTATACCACCCAGACCCAGACCCCTACATTTACCCCTTCACCTAACACTACAGGCAATTTAGCATGGCCAATTCACCTAACCTGCACATTTTTGGATTGTGGGAGGAAACCGGAGCAAACCCACGCAGCCACGGGGAGAATGTGCAAACTCCACACAGAGATTCGCCTGAGGCGGGAGTTGAACCCGGGTCTCTGGCGCTGTGAGGCAGCAGTGTTAACCACTGTGCCACCGTGCCATTGCATTTAGTTGTGTTGATCAGCATCAACACAACTGAATGCAATGGCAAAGGGCAGCAGGTAGATAATTGATGGGTATTGCTCAATGGTCTCTTCTGACTGAATATTGTTTTACGCAAAGGACTTAAAGCTCAAACATTTTACATAGATAATTAATAATTAAACATTTCTTCACTTCGTAAAGTTAAAGAATTCTGGTAGTTCATCAGATGTAAACAAGAATAAGACTTTTCCCATCCCGACTTAAATAGGAGTAATAATAAAATAAAACCATAGGCCTACAATCTGTTTAGTTAAGGTATGTTTAGAGATGTCAGACCCATCATTTGCACCACATGGGCAATCCTAGACATTTCTTACAGTCTAAATGATGTTGGTCTTGTTGGAGC
>NC_057719.1:80873999-80923189 GCF_004010195.1 Chiloscyllium plagiosum
AGAGGGGAAAGAGAGAGGGGGGGGAGAGAGAGGGGGGGGGAGAGAGGGGGGGAGAGAGAGAGGGGGGAGAGAGAGGGGGGAGAGAAAACAGGACTTAGATATTTCTCACATTGTAGCGAGTATTTGAATAAAAGAACAGAGGAAATGAATGTGTGGTGAGAGAGATGGTGCAGGAGGGAGTACTTTAGTTTCCTGAAGCATTGTGACAATTTTCTGGATGAGGTGGGACCTGTACAATTTGGATGGGCTACATCTACAGGAACAGGACCAATATCCTTCAAGGGAGGTTTGCGAGTGCTATGGGGGGGGGGGAAATGGTTGGGGTTTAGATTTAAGCTCATGTAAGAGGATGGGATCCTAACAAGTGGCTGGCCAATGAGACAAGCTTTTGAAGGGCTTTTGCACGAAACATCGGATTTTCCTGCTCCTTGAATGCTGCCCGAACTGCTGTGCTTTTCCAGCACCATTCAACTGCAGAATCTGGTTTCCCGCATCTGCAGTCATTATTTTTACCTTACCAATGAGAGAAGCAAAGATAGAATTACACATTAAGACAGGCAACAGTGAGTCTGGGAAGGCAGAGAAACTTAAGAAACATTTTTTTTGGACAGAAATGGCCCCAAGCTTCCAGTTGCCTGTCACGTCAACACACTATGTTCTTTGGCCAACATTTCTGTCACAGACCTGCTGCAGTGTTCAAGTGAGGCTCAGTGAAAACTGGAAGAACAGCATCTCATATTCTACTTGGGGACCCTGTAGCATTCAGGACTCATGATCAAGTTCAATAATTATAGAACCTGAACATCTCCTTCCATGTCTTTTACCCAGCCCCATACCCTATGCCCGGTCATGACATGAGCTGCTTTCAGAGCAGCCAACCTATTTTCACTTATTTATGGTCCCCATTCGCAGATTCTCCTTTCTCCCCAGCTTACCATCACCCATCCCTTTGCCTATGTAACTGTTGTTCTCTCTCTCTCTCCCGTCCTATCTGCTTACTTTGTCCAACCCTGATATCAGTATACCATCCTTTTCTGAGTTACAATCTTCAGAAGGGTCAGTGTGTAATGTTAAAAAATTAAATTGGACTCTCTGTCTCGACATTAATGTAACATTAAAGGATTAAAGTGTACGGTCTTCCCCCAGAAGCTGAACATTCTGAAACTGGGTGGAGATGATATTCATGCAGGAATGTGAATGACTCCCACTTCATTTGGACAGGTCATTTACTACTACTCCCTTACTATTATCAAATTAAACTCCCATTCTGTCCCTTCCATTCAGAAATGCTTTCATTGCCATCCCCAGCCAATCAATCAAATTTGTCCATGTGATCATCCCCCGATACCGAAGCATATCACACCTACATTGTCTGGAGAAGTACCAGAGCCAGAACTCATTTGCAGGGTCACCCCAAAGCTAAGGCATATCAGAATTACATTGTCTGGGGAATCACAGAGTCAGGAAATTGTTTGCATAACGACTCCCCAGGATTAGGGCATTTACATTTGCATTATCTCCAAAGATGATCTCATCCTACCACTATACCTGGGTAACATGTGGTTACGGGGTGGGGGCAGGGAGGGGGAGGGGGGTGGGTGGTGGAAGGTGGCCGGAGTACCTGTGAGCATTACCGACTGACCTGTACAAAAGAGATGTGTTTTCTTTGTTCAGGGCCTCTTCAACTCGATTTTGCACACCTGCAAAGAGGTCAAAGGGGTCACTTAGCTTGTACAGGCTTTAATAAACTTTAACTGCTTGCAGAAGTTGGTGTGTGCGAACTGCATCTAGGTGTGAGAAACCTCGGGAAAAAGAACCTAACAATTTATCAGTGGGCAGCACAGTGGTTCAGTGGTTAGCATTGCTGCCTCAGCGCCAGGGTTATAGGTTCAATTCCAGCCTCGGGTGACTGTCTGTGTGGAGTTTGCACCTTCTCCCTGTGTCTGCGTGGGTTTCCTCTGGGTGCTCCGGTTACCTCCCACAGTCCAAAGATGTGCAGGTCAGGTGAATTGGCCATGCTAAATTGCCCATAGTGCATTAGTAAGGGGTAAATGCAGGGTAAGGGAATGGGTCTGGGTGGGTTACCCTTCGTAGGGTCGGTGTGGACTTGTTGGGCCAAAGGGCTTGTTTCCATACTGTAGTGAATCTCATCTAACAATATTATGTACAAGATGCATGGTGGAAATTCACCAAAGTACCTTCCAAACCCACAACCATTTCCATTTAGAAGGACAAGGGCAGCAGATAGATGGGAACACCATCACCTTAGAGTTCCCCTCTAAGCCACTCACCATCCTTAGTTGGAAGTATTTCGCCTCTCCTTCATTGTCACTGGGTCAAAATCCTGGAATGCCCTCCTTAAATGGCATTGTGGCTCCATCCTCAGCAAGTGGGCTGCACCGGTCCAAGAAGGCAGCTCACCACCACCTTTCCAAGGGGCAAATAGGGACGGGCAATAAATGCCTGGCCAGCCAACAACGCCAAGTCCCACAAAAGAACTTTTTAAAAAAAAAGACATGATGGACAGGGGGAACAGAAGAGCAAGGAATTTGCAATATTGAATGAAGAATTAAATTATAGCAGTCTGGAGGGATCTATCTCAGAAAGAGCATCAATTGAGACCATGTAAGGAGAAATAAAACTCATATGCAGCACATACGTTGTTGGGTGTGGACTGAGGCCCAAAACAAAGGGTAGAGGTTTGAATACATTGTTAATATTTCTGCGCTTTTCTGAAATTTGACTTTGTTGTTTGCTATCCAAAGATTAACCAGGGTAGATTGTGTGTTCAAGTAAGGGAGGGAGAAAAATTCTAAAACCGCATCCAAGAGAACTTTGGTTTAATAAAGCTGGCATGTAGAAAGCCCAAGATGAGAACGGGAAGGCACATCAGTAGGGGAACATTTTAGAGATAGTGACCATTACTCAGTTAGGTTTAGGCTGGTTATGGAAAAGGAGGAGGATGGGCCAGAAATAAAAACTCTGAACTGGGGAAGTGCCAATTTTACTATGATGGGGTACAAAGCGGCCCACGTCCAGTCATTGAAGGAACACAGAGAGGAGAGTAAAAAGACAAATACGTTCCTGAAGTGACAAAGACGGGGGTCAAAACCAGAAAACCTTGGAGGTCAAAAGAAATCCCCACCCCCACCGAAGACACTCCCTCACAATATGCTTATATGACAATCTAATCTAATATTAGAGTAGAGGCTGACAGTAGTGCAAGAGGGGTATTAGTTCATCACGTCCACACAGGTCAAAAACCACCACCTAATCAATCTAATCCCACTTTCCAACACTTACAGGTATGGAACTGCAAGTGTGGAATCAGGCCATTCCGACATACCTACTGATCCTCCAAAACAGGATCCCACCAGTTGGGGGCAATCCACTCAACTCCTGTGTGAAGAGTGGAGACTGAAGCGTAATAGGACAGGCAATGCCCTTTAGAACCTCATTATTTCCGAATCACCATATAGGAGGCAAATTTGCGGAGGTACCACAAGAAATTCTAGGTAGATGCCAACAATCTCATAGGCCTTCTAGGATCACACCATCTCTTCAGCGTTGGACACTGCTGAAAGGCAGCCAGCGTGCGACACTGCTGGAAAGAAAGTTACTGGGGACGGGGGCAGGGAGTGCAAGCTAGAGAGCACTTACCCCATTTCCTCAGAAGGTGTTTGCCTCAGATGGCTGGTCAGGAAGCAGGCCATAATGGAACCTGCACTGATCTTTAGTGCCCTCTGTCAGTCAGTCAGATAGTGAGGAGACATCAAAATTAGATTAGATTAGATTAGATTACGTACAGTGTGGAAACAGGCCCTTCGGACCAACAAGTCCACACCGACCCGCCGAAGCGCAACCCACCCATTCCCCTACATTTACCCCTTTACCTAACATTACTGGCAATTTAGCATGGCCAATCCACCTGACCTGCACATCTTTGGACAGTGGGAGGAAACCGGAGCACCCGGAGGAAAGCCATGCAGACACAGGGAGAACGTGCAAACTCCACACAGTCAGTCGCCTGAGTCGGGAATTGAACCCGGTTCTCTGGCGCTGTGAGGCAGCAGTGTTAACCACTGTGCCACCGTGCCGCAAAATAATAAAGCAACTTCCTGATGACTGGTGAGAAATGCAGATTTTCGTTTGTCTTTTCCCCGCACTAAGCTGCAACTGCCTCAGGAATTCTTGACAGCTGGCATTGAACTGTGCCAGTGCCAATTAATCATTTTAACAGTCCAACACCCAGTTTGGATTGGGTTCATGTCGGTGGGCTCCTGGGTTAGGAAGATCGAAGTTCAAGACCTCACATTTTGCTTTAGACACATCTTCGATAATTGAGGTGATAAGTGTGTCTTTGCTGATTGCTCTTGAAGAGGCACCTTTGAGACATATTCGACGTTGTTGAACTTTTCGGACCAAGGGACCATTTCCAGTCGCATGGCTGCCTGCGTGATGATATTATTAAGCTCTCGATGAATGAGTACATTCAGGGACGCCATCTTAGTTGGCACACCCTCAGTCTTGGGTCCTCATGGGAGAGCACAGACACAATGCTTCACATAAGTCTGGAGTCACATATAGGCCAGACCAGGGAAGGATGGTACATTTCCTTCCCTGAAGGACATTAGTGAACCAGGTGGGTTTTTCTAACAATTGACAATGGTTTCATGGTCTTCAGATTTTTTTAAAAAAAAATTGAATTCAAATTCCACCATTTGCCATGGCGGGTTTCTAACCTGGGTTCGAGTTTCTGGATTAATAAACTAGTGATAATCTGGGCCATGGTCTCTCCTTCACCAAGACACCCAGGTCCTCCAGGAGATGGGGGAAAAAAAAAGTCCTGAACAACATGGACTTGCCTATTTACAAAGATCTGACAAACATTCCATGAAAATATACTGTAAATGCTGCTGCCCGTTACTGGGGAGACAGAAGCTGATGGGCATGTGTGTGTGGGCTCGTATCAAACCACCATCATGGTGGTGAAAATCATCGACCATAAAACACCAACCAGCTCAGCACTGAGCCAGCAGCTGGTCTCATTGACACTGCTTGTTTAAAATGCTTTTGGGTGGCGCAGTGACTCAGTGGTTCACACTGCTGCCTCACAGCGCCAGGGACCCAGATTCGATTCCAACCTCAGGCGACTGTCTGGGGTTTGCCCATTCTCCCAGTGTCTGTGCGGATTTCCTGCGGACGCTCCAGTTTCTTCCACAGTCCAAAGATGCACAGCTTAGGAGGACTGGCCATGCTAAATTGCCCGAAAGATGTTGTGAAACTTGAAAGAGTTCAGAAAAGATTTACAAGGATGTTGCCTGGGTTGGAGGATTTGAGCTAAAGAGAGGTTGAATAAGCTGGGCCTGTTTTCCCTGGAACATCGGAGACTGAGTGGTGACCTTGTAGAGATATATAAAATCATGAGAGGCATGAATGGGATAAACAGACAAAAGTCTTTTCCCTGGGGAGTCCATAACGGAGGGCATTGGCTTAGTGTGAGAAGGGAAAGGTATAAAAGAGACCTAAGGGGCAACATTTTCACAGAGGGTGGTACGTGTGTGGAATGAGCTGCCGGAGGAAGTGGTGGAGGCTGGTACAATTGCAACATTTAAAAGACATCTGGATGGGTATATGAATAGGATGGGTTTGGAGGGATATGGGCCAGGTGCTGGCTGGTGGAACTAGATTGGGTTGGGATATCTGGTCAGCATGGATGAGTTTCCGTGCTGTACATCTCTATGACTCTATGTCTAGGGATGTGCAGGCTAGGTCCATTAGCCATGGGAAATGCAGAGATAGAGTAATAGGGTGGCTTGGTGTCAACTTGAGGGGGACAAATAGCTTGTTTCCACACTTTGTAGGAATTCTATAAATCAGACTTTTTGAAATAGGGACAAACTGACTACTTTAGTAGCAATATAATACTATACAACATGATTAGAGGTTACATAAACCAGCAGATCAGCCAAATTACAAATGAGCAGTGCCAGGGGATATCTGCTAGCCTCGTTTACCTCCTGCTATATCAATGTATTCCTTCCTGTTTTCCATCTATCAATATTAGTTTTCTAAAGTATGGGAAGCAAATGTAGAACATTTCCCTTCCAATTCATATTCCACTAACACATTTTGGCAATGATTCTTTTGCCTTAAAGCCCAAGAAAAATCGATCAAAATATAATTTTACCACTGTGATATAATTCCTGGTTATTTCGCTGCTGTGATATAATGTGGTTATTAGTGACCACTGCCATATCAAATCAAACTGGGCTACTTTTCCAGGCATAGGTCCAATTCCCATCAACAAACATGCAATAAATCAGCTTAGTCACAGGATGTGAAGCAGCTACTCAGTTTGCTCTAAAAGAATTGTTCAAGTGTGGAAGGGGGCACGCATAGTGATTGCTCAGACACACACACACCACCTGCCTCATCGGAAACCATTTGGGGGGGACAGCAGTTAAAATTATCTGGATGAGTTACATGTCATGGAGTTAATCTTTTTGACATGCTGCAAATCCCTATCCCAATAACAGGATTCAAAATAAACATTTTTTCTGAGCATTCCTCTTGGAGATTTGTGTTTTTTGGTTTTCAGGATTGGGCAGCACAGTGGCTCAGTGGATAGCACTGCTGCCTCACAGCGGCAGGGAGCCGGGTTCGATTCCAGCCTCGGGCGAATGTCCGTGTGGAGTCTGCACTTTCATCCACGTATCGAGATGAATTTCCTCCGGGTGCTCTAGTTTCCTCCCACAATCCAAAGGTGTGCAGGTTAGGTGGATCCAAGTGCGCGTTGTTGGAAAAGCACAGCAGGTCAGGCAGCATTCGAGGAGCAGGAAAATCAATGTTTCGGGCCAGAGCCCTTCATCAGGAAGTCTTCCCTATGGCTTGAACATTAATCAGAAGGCTAATAGAATTTTGGCCTTTAACCACTTGCGGGCCTGGCAAGCTAACTAATTCTACTTCATGCATAAGAACACCCAAGACCCTGTGTTGTGATTTTTGGAGTCTCACGCTATTTAAATAACAATCTGTCTTTTGATTCTTCCCACCAGTGTACATAATCTCACACTTGCATAGACTAAACTCCATCTGCCAAGTTTACCCACTGACTCAACTTATCCATATACCATTGCAAATTCCTTCCACCCACATTACAAAATGCCCTCCCAATTAATTTTGCTGTCAGTTTTAAGTTTTTTCTTAAAAACTAATTAAGAAACTCTCCCATTTGTTCATTCTCATATTCAAATTGGGTGGCCTCATTTCCTCCCCCCCCCCCCCCCCCCACCCACACACAGTAAACTGAATTTGCCACTTTGCTAAGCCTGGTGACTTCCAATTCTCGCCACAGTCTCACAATTGACTGTGTTTCCTAGCTGTGTCTCCAGCAGGGAACCTACATATTGATCTGTATTGCTTGAGCCAAGTCAACGAGTTTTGTGCTGAAAAGGGAAGTTCCAGTCCATATCCCTGGGGAACAGCACTCACATCAAATATATTTCTTAGATTACCCCTCCTTCTACAACCACAAAACGACATTACCTCCATATCCTTGCCCTTATCTAATGGAAAGCCAGTAAAGGTTTTTGAAGACAGTCCCTAACCAAAAGAGAAAACAAAAACACTTTAGTTTCTGTGAATAGCTGAGACCTCAAATTACGAGAGAAACAGGAAGCATATAAAAGACAGAGCCATGAATTTAGCTGTGAACCTAGGTTGCCAGCAACCGATTGTTCTTTTCCCAAAAGGTTGTCTGGGATTAATTTTCAGATGGGGCTTGAACGTGGCAATGAAAAGCTGCGAGAGTGCACAGGCATTCTGAAAAGGCTGGATGTTCATTTTTAACCTAGAATCCATAATGGTAGGAGATTCTGTGGAAGTGCACCTCCTTTTCGTGACAATCGGACCGGTCATCTTGGATGGAGCTTTCAGATGTTCCTTGATGATCACGACCCAGCCCGAAGAGAAAGGAGTTGAACTCTGCTTGAGGAATGCAGAGCTGTGAAAAGTTACATATGGTGTCATTTCTGTTGAGGGGAAAACTGTCAGCAAATGCGCGAGATCTACTTTTATTTCGTTAGCTGTTTAAAGTGCAGTTTACAACTTTACTGAACGCAAATAGATCAAAATGTGGGAAGAATGTTAAACAAGTTTGTAGACAACGCCAAGATCTGTAGGGTGGTTACTAGTAAAGAAGATGATTGCAAGTGACTGGAAGATAGATGGGTTGGTCAGATTGGCAGACCAGTGGCAGATGGTATTTAACCCTGGTAAGTGCAAGATGATGCACTTTGGAAAAAGAAACAAAGGTGAGGGAGTATTTAATGAATGGGAAAACACTGGGCTGCTCAGAGGAACAGAGGGATCTTTGGGTAGATCCCTGAAGTAGACAGAGCCACGTGATTAGGATAGTTAAGAAGGCATATGGGATGTTTGTTTTCAATTGTGGTATAGAGTACAAGGGAAAGGAGGTAATGGTGGAGTTGTACAGACTGTTGGTCAGGCCACAGCTGGAGTAGTGTGTAGTTCTGGTCATCTCACCAAAGGAAGGATGTGATAGCACTAGAGGGGATACAGAGGAAATTCAACAGGATGTTGTCTGGGTTGGAGCAATTGAGCTAGAAGGGGAGACCAGATAGGCTTGGATTGTTTTCTCTAGAACAGAGAAAACTGAGGGGAGTCATGATTGAGATGTAATTATATGAGGGAATGGGTAGGGAGCAATGTTTTCCCTTGTTGAGGGGGCATAGGGTAAGAGGAAGGAGATTTAGAGGGGATTTAAGAAAAAATGTTTTTCACCAAGTGGGTGCTGGGAATCTGGAATGTACTGTCTGGGAAGGTAGTGGAGGCTGGAAACCTTAAAAAAATTGGACAATCACTTCAAATATAACAATATTCAAAGGATATAGGACAAGTGCTGGAAATTGGTATGAGTGCGCCTTTAATGGTAGTCATGATTCGGAGATGCCGGTGTTGGACTGGGGTGTACAAAGTTAAAAATCACACAACACCAGGTTATAGTCCAACAGGTTTAATTGGAAGCACACTAGCTTTCGGAGCGACGCTCCTTCATCAGGTGATTGTGGAGGGCTCGATCGTAACACAATTTATAGCAAAGATTTGCAGTGTGATGTAACTGAAATTATACATTGAAGAATTCTTCAATGTATAATTTCAGTTACAATGTATAATTTCAGTTACATCACACTGCAAATTTTTGCTATAAATTCTGTGTTACGATCGAGCCCTCCACAATCACCTGATGAAGGAGCGTCGCTCCGAAAGCTAGTGTGCTTCCAATTAAACCTGTTGGACTATAACCTGGTGTTGTGTGATTTTTAACCTTTAATGGTAGTTATTGTCAGTGCAAGGCTGAAAGGCCCTTTCTGCGCAATATGACTATGACTTGAAATTACCCATCAATTCATGCTCAATTTATGCAGAGTTTAGTTCGTTTGTTACATTGAAGGATTTTTTTTGTAAAAAAAAAAGTGAAATCTCAGTCACTGTACTTTTCCATTTGGGAATTTTGCTTATTGAGTCCATTTGCCGAGGCAAGTGATTGTGACCAATAAAGAACCATTCACTCAACCATATTAGTGACCTTCCGAAAATACTCTACTCGGGATCAGCACAGATGGCCTATCTTCTACACACCTGGGATGTGGGTCTCTAACCAGTTCATGTGTCTAAGTATCCAACCACCCTATTCCTCATTGCAGATCTTAGCAACTTGTCCCCATGAAGTTAGATTGAGCGTAACTCATGAGCTTAACTCATTTCTCCTACACTCATAATGGAGGATCATTTCCAATCGAATGGAAAATTAAGAACTGCAAGTCTACAGATCATAGGATATGAGTGCACGTGGTAGTCTATTGAAACAAGAATTGCCAATCGAGTCTTTTAACCTGGGTAGATTGCTTTACTATGGTTACTAGACTGTGGACCTGGTTGGCTGGGAAACTTTCCTGCCCTTACAACCTGCCACAGGCACATCAGAAGGATTTACACAGATTGATAAATGTTAAACCATGTTATTGAGCACATTCCAAGGTCATCAAGTCTTGAGATAGGACGTGAACCCCGAGATAGGGAAGCTACCTGCTGTCCCTCAAGTCAGCCATTCTTTCAATAACTGGGACAGAATCCATCAGGATTTGGATGTTTTTTGTCCTATTACTTTTCCTATTAACATTCTCTGTACTCAGCTTTCTCCTTTGATTCATTCTTAGTTTCTCCATGCCCTCGGCATTTTATCCTCTGATAAACAACTTGAAGAGGAACAGAGAATATTCATTTAACAAGACTGCCATTTCCTTATTGCCAATTACAATGTAAGCAAACGTCTGCCTTTAATGGGCCTCATTCCCCACGCCATCTCTCTTTCTCCTAATGTATTTACTGAAGATTTTATTATTGGCTTTGACATTCCTTGCAAACTTTTCTTGCATTCGTTTTTGCACTTATTGCTTTCTTGCACTCTTCATCTTTTTTTAAATAGCTCTTTCAGTTCACTGCAATTCCACTTTGTGTAGTCATGTAAAACACTCATGCTTCTGACTCATGCTTCTTATGACAATAATGAGCAAAACTGAGTCACTCATCAAGTAATCTAAGCCCCCAAAATCCTAGCCTAATGTATGTCTCCAATGTCTCTTACAAAGGCTCTCATTAAAAAAATCAAGTGAACATCTCATCAACATTAAAACTGATCTGGACTGATTTAAATAATGACAATAGTCGTTTTTTAATAAAAAAAACATTTTAACTTGGACTTTTTTTCCCTGCACTGTTCCCTTTTATCAAGATAGTCTCCAGTGATGAAATTATCAGTGCTTCTAGCTGAGTTTGAACAATGATGCTCACTGTACTAATTATTGTCACATATATTTTGTTACAAAAAACACATGTCATGTGTGGTACAGTGTTAGAGTAGATTCCCTACAGTGTGGAAACAGGCCCTTTGGCCCAACAAGTCCACACCGACCCTCCAAAGAGTAACCCACCCAGACCCAGTCCCCTACATTTACCCCTGACTAATGCACCTAACACTATGGGTAATTTAGTATGGCCAATTCACCTGACCTGCACATCTTTGGACTGTGGGAGGAAACCGGAGCACCCGGGGGAAATCCACGCGGACACGGGGAGAATGTGCAAGCTCCACACAGACAGTTGCCCGAGGTGGAAATCGAACCTGGGTTCCTGGCACTGTGAGGCAGCATTGCTAACCACTGAGCCACCGTGCCACCATATTAAAATACAGAAAAGAAACCAAAGTCAAGTCATCATAGTCTTACCAGACTACAAGCTGCTCTCTCATTTGAAAGACACATGACCGATGGTAATTTAACCTGAGGGCGACCATACCTCAGGCAAGGGGAGAGGTTGAGAAGGAGAGTCCTTTAATGGTAACCTCAGCCAGTGATGGGAATACACGCTGTTGCTTCACAAACCAATCATCCAGCCAAATGAGCTAAACCAACCCCCTAAAAATAAATCAAAACATAGAACACAAAGGCAGAAAAATACAAAAAAAAAGAGAGAAAGAAAAAATATGTTCTGTGTTGTTAAATGCTCCACCAAGGGCCTAATGGCCAGGCACAAGTCCCCTTCTCTGCACTGCCACCGCTGGAACAAGGATGACCACTCTTCAGCTCCATTTTCACTGGACCCAGACAATGCAATTGCTACCGACGCCGTCCCAAGCCCAAACTTGACTCCGCTGCCACCACGAGCCCACTTCGGGCCTACCTCATCCATGTGGCTATGGCCAAGGCCTGAATTTGCATCCACCTCCACGAAATCAGCACTGGACACAACAACTGCTGCTGGGAACCCAAACTCGCCTCTGCCGCAGCAGGTACGAGTTGGCTCTAGGACCGCCTCGTCGCTGCTGAAGCACTGGGCTCATTTTGAGTCCAGTAATACTACAAATGAGATAAATCACCACTGCCCTCAGCTGCACTAAACATTAACCATTGGCGCAATGTGGGAGCTACTAGGTTAGGCTGGAGCGGGACTTGAAGGCGTAAACTTCCGACACAGAAACAAAAAACAGAGCCAAGCTGGCACTGACCTTGTCAAGAGTACATGCTCTTGATCGAGTGAGGTCACCCACTGTACTTGTCACCACCAACTTACATCATCCTCAAGTCTGCGAAAGCCTCTGTTTTCACATTTTCATCTCGTGTTCAAATCCCTCCCTACTGTCACGTCTCATTATTTCTGCCAGCTCTACGACCCTTTGACTAACCTGCACTCCTTCAATACTGGCCTCTTGTTCATCCCTCTACATTCCAACATTTTCTGCCATTATTTCCATGTCTAGTCATACAGCTCTGAACTTGCCTCGTTAAATCTCTCTGCATCTTTTCCTTTCTCTCTCCTTTGGGACTCTTGGTTTTGATGAAGCATATGATTGCCTGGCCTTTTATTTTGGCTGTTATTCTCCTGTGAAATACTTTGGAGTGTTTTATGACATTAAAGATGCTATATAAAATAAGAAATTGAGGCAGGAGTAGGCCATACAGCTCCTCATGTTTGCCCTGCCATTCAATAGGATTGTGCCTGATCTCTGACCTCAATCCCAGCTTCCCCCCTGTCCCCCAACACCATGACCATAGATTTTCATTCCTTAGGGAAATCAGTCTCAGCCTTGAAAATACTCCGTGAATGAGCACCTGTTCTGTATTGTTCGGAGACAGAAAATGACAAAGATTGACCACCCCCCCTGAGTAAAATGCAAGTGGTTGCTGTTGCAGTTATAATACTATTATGTTGTATTGCATCTCTACTAATTCAAGGGGCTCCTCTTAAATCTATAAGGTTGTTGAAGAGGTGAGGAGACTCCAAGAGGTAACTAGCAAATTTGCATTAAGTTGAAGTCAACAATGGGAGATTAAAATGAAATGCAATGCATTTCCTGACGTAAGTTAATCAAAATTCAATGAATAATATCAGCACATAGCCAACAGTCTACTTTTATAACATTCAGTAGAAGCGAAAATGCAGAACAACTGTCTGTTTACTGTTCTCCAGCTTCATCGCCCCCTGGAGAGATCAGAAGAACCTTCTGGAACTTGCAGGTCATAACAACTAATAATGATCCCCATTCTTTGCTCTCTAGTCCTGTTTAAAATGCACTACCCAATTCATAGATCCATTTATCATTTTAAAAACTGCCATCTTTTTCCAAATAAATTTTCTCAAAGGAGGCAGCCAGTGTCAACATCAAGCACTCCTTGCCACGACACAAAGTAAATCTCTGTCTGTACTGTTCCATCAAACACTCCCAAGGCAGACGCAGTATGGGTTAGACACAGAGGAAAGCTCCCTTAGCATCTCATCAAACACATAACAGCAGAGTAGACACATGTCATATTGAGTTCTGAGCACCAACCACTGGTCATTAAACAAGTTATAAAGTCCAGGAGGTAGGGTGGGGGTTTGGGGAGGGGGGGGGGATGTCTATCACAAAAACAAAAATCGTTTGGGCTAATAAACTTGCACAACCACAAAAGGAACATAAAGATTTAATTTAGATGCCACCTCCACAGCGCAATGATATGCCCCAGCAGGGAAGCCGCCTTTCAGATCGGAGTCTAAATGTCTAATTATCAGTGGTACAGCTTGATCACAAGAGTACCTCAGCAAGAAGAGACATTTACCTTACACAACAAAGTGCATTTTTATTTTAAAAAAGGAAGAAAAATCGCATCCTGTTCAGAGCTGTTGTGATACATCCCTTGAGCAGGTGGGAAGACCCAGACCTTCTAGTTGAGAGGTAGGGATACTATCACTATGCCACAAGTTATACTTTATTGCCTGACAGCAAAAGGTACAATTAGCATCACCTATAGATATACTCACCATTATCAGGCAGCAAGCTCGTCACATCCATCTCCCTCAAGACCAACTATTTCTTCACCCAGAGTGTGTGACGGCACGATGGCACAGTGGTTAGCACTCCTGCCTCACAATGCCCCAGGTTCAATTCCAGCCTCGGGAGACTGTCTGTGTAGAGATTGCACATTCTCTCCGTGTCTGCGTGGGTTTCCTCCGGATGCTCTGGTTTCCTCTCTCAGTCCAAAGATGTGCAGGTCAGGTGAATTGGCCATGCTAAATTGCCCATAGCGTTAGGTACATTAGTCAGAGGAAAATGGGTCTGGGTGGGTTACTCTTCAGAGGGTCGATGTCGATTGGTTGGGCTTAAGGGCCTGTTTCCACACTGTAGGGAATCTAATCTAATTTGACAGAGATTAATGCAACTTCAATGTTAACTCTTTTAGTTACCTTTTACAACAATACAAAAGTGAACCCCTCCCCACATGATCAAACCGCATCATTTGTAGGAACTGTATAGCAACTCTTCAGGGCAATGCCTTGGCCCCACAACCTTCAACTACTTTATCAATGATCTTTCTTCTCTTGTTCTCTGTTGATTGAGCAGTACCATCCACAACTCCTCACATAATCGTGATCAATGTCCATGGGCAGGAAGGTGTGGAGAAAACTCAGGCATAACCAAACAAGTGGTGAGTAACATTCATGCCAGGCAATGATCATCTCTCATAAGCTGGAGGACTTGAGATCAACAATGACCAGAAACTTAACTGGACCGCAAATACATACAAGCGTGTGCACAAGAGCAGGTAAAAGACCAGGTATTTCATGGCACCCAAAAAGCCTTTTACCATCCACAAGGTACACATCCAGATTGTGATGAAATAGTCTCCATTTCCCTGGATGATCATTGTAAAGAAACTGAAGAGGCTCAACAACACAAAGCCTGCTTAACTGGTAACCCATCCACCACCCTGAACATTCCCTCTCTCACAGCAATCAGAACACTGTGCCTAGGGTGTACCATCAATAAAATACACTGCAGTGTACCGTCAATAAAATACACTGCAGTGAACTGTCAACATTTCTTCAACAACACCTCCCCAGTCCAAGGCCTACCACACATGACAGACAAAGACAGAAGTCCCATGAAAACACCACCACCCGCAAATTCAGCTCCAAGTCACCGGCCTTCCTGACTTGGAACTACAATCAAAGTTCTTTCATTATTACTGGCTCGAAATCCTGGATATCCCTCCTGAACAGCACTGTGGGCATACCTGCACCATTAGACCTGCAGCAGTTTAAGAGGTAACTCACTGGCACCACCTTCAAGGCATTTGGGCAATTGGCAATTAATGTTGGCCTCACCAAATGGTGCTCCAACCCATGAACAGAAATGTTAAAGACAAATTTCCAGGTTAGGTGCAATTTCAGAAATTAAAGATCTTACCAAAAAGATAACAAATAAACATTCCTCATTGCAGATATATTGAGCACAAGCCTGACTAAAATTTTAAACCCCCCTCTTCCCAATAAGTAATACAGCCAACATCCATTTCAGCTGTTAAATTTACCTCATCCACTTTACAGGAACAAAATATTTTTAGGGGTGATCAAAGCACATCAACACCACTTGGTTCTACAGGACTTTTACATTTGAATGCTGTGCTCTACAAGATTTAAGAACAGAGAGATTTATAAATGTTGCAAATTCTATTTGCATAAATTGATGCAAACATTAACAAAGAAAGCTAACTCAGAAAAACAAACGATCAACATTCACAACCAACGCACCAGATTATCCAGGAGACAGTCAAGACCGTAACTGTTGATCTTTAGTCAGTCAGATTGCAGAGGTCAGTTGGTGGAGCTCCTGTTGCCAACTTCCCAGGACCATATGACCCAGATTATCTGACCTTCCAGACCCAAAACAAATCTCCCTTTCCTCCTCATAGCTCCTGAAACTCAGAGGTCCAGCAGTCTGACTAGATTGCCAGGAGCTGTATGCCTGCCCCAATTCCCAGTCACAATCAGAGACATTAGGTCTCCTATTTGGCTACTGTCACATCACAACTCAAAGTTCTCAGAGTTCCACCTCTTCTCTTTGCCACTGCCCTCTTACTCTCCTCACAATAGGCTCCTCCCCTGTCCCCAATTTGCCAAAGTCATTGATCCTTGCACCGGAAGGTCCCACAGGGGCTGAACAGCATTCCTGCCCAGCAGTCTCCTCCACCATTGCCACCTGCTGGTGGAGGCCCTGCGACCATTGCAGAAGCTTAAAGACAAGCACAAAATGCTGAAGAAACTCAGCACATCTGGTAGCATCTGCAGAGAGAACAAACAGAGTTAACATTTCGAGTTTAGTGACTTTTTATCAGATCTCATACAAGACCATAAGACCATAAGAAATAGGAGCAGAATTAGGCCATTCAGCCCATCGGCTCTGCACCACCATTCGATCATGGCTGATATGTTTCTCAACACTATAAGTGCCTTCTCCCCTGTGTGAGAGAAAGTGAGGACTGCAGGTACTGGAGAGTCAGAGGCGAAAAGTGGAAAAGCACAGCAGGTCAGGCAGCATCTGAGGAGCAGGAGAGTCAACGTCTCAGGCATAAACCCTTTATCAGTGTGCTCTATCTAAAGCTGCTTCAGAAAGCCATCTCATAGACATTCCATGAAGTTGTTTTCTTGAGATTGTGGTTTTCCGAGTCCACCTACATATTGACGATCCCCATGATAATTGTAATAGTGTCTTTCACACACGTCTTTTCAATCTCCTGATTTATTTTCGTCCCCATATCCTGACTACTGTTCGGCAGTTTGTACACAACTCCTATCATGGCCTCTTTTCTTTTGCAGTTCCTCAACTCTACCCACACAGATTCTGACTCTATATCAGTTCACGCTATTCATTCATTTCATTTCTTACTAATAAGGCAACCCCACCCCTTGTGCCCATCTCTTCAATAGGATGTGTATTCTTGGATATTTAGCTCTCAGCCCTGATCCCCCTGCTGCCACATCTCAGTGATACCCACAGCACTGTGCCCGTCAATTTCAATCTGCGCTACAACCTCATTTACCTTGTTTCACATATTGCATGCAGTTAAGTACAACAGCCTCCGTCCTGCATTAACTGCTACCTTCTCATCATTGAATCCCTACAGTGTGGATGCAGGACATTCAGCCCATTGACTCCACACCAATCCTCTGAAGAACATCCAACCCTGTACCCAATAACCCTGCATTTCCCATGGCTAATCCACCCAGTCTGCACACTATGGGATAATTTAGCATGGCCAAAACATCTAACTGGCATATTTTTGGGCCATGGGAGAAAACCAGAGCACCCCAAGGATACCCACACAGATGTGGGGAGAATGTGCAAACTCCACACAGACAGTCGCCCAAGGCTAGAATCAAACCTGTGTCCCTGGCACTGTCAGGCAGCAATGACAAAAGACAATAGGTGCAGGAGTAGGCCCTTCGAGCCTGCACCACCATTTACCATTGAACTACTGTGCCACCCACAGATACTCCTTCCCTAAGTTGCCCCATGTCTCCTGTGCCTGAAGTTAGATTCCTGGCCCTTTTGTATACTTTCTGCCCTATTACTTGTTCTGGAAAATTTAACTTCTGCCAAGCCCTCCCACTTTAACTCCTTCCATAATTTTCCATGCAACTGAACCCATCTCCTACTGTTTAGTTTAAAGCCCTATCCACAGCCTGAGCTGCACAACTCATCAGGACTCTGGTCCCAGCCTGATTCAGATTGCACCAATACTGATGCCAGTACCCCATGAATTCAAGCCTGTTTCTGCCACGCCAATCTTTTAGGCACACATTCACACCTTTAATCTTATTGACCCTATGCCAATTTCCTCAGATATTAATCAAGAGATTGTCAGCTTTTTGGTTCTGCTTTTTAATTTAGCACCTAACTGCTCATATTCCCTCAGCAGAGCCTCGTCTCTTTTTCTACCAATATTGTTGGTACCTACATGAACCACGACAACTGGGTCTTCCCCTCCCACTTCAAGTTTCTCTGCAGCTGAGATGCTGATGGTGATTAAAAACACTTCAAAATGGATAAGGCTTAGTAGGAGCAGATCAGAATTGAGAAATTCTACTTTTATCAGAAGGATTGAACAGTTTGAAGCTTTTTTCCCCATGGAAACGTGAAGACTAAGGAGGCATCTGGTCTTAAAATGTATGTACAGTAGATAGTGAGATATTTCCAGTGGTGAAAAATATGCTGCTGGAAAAGCACAGCAGGTCAGGCAGCATCCAAGGAGCAGGAGAATTGCGTTTTGGGCAGAAGCTTATGCCCGAAACGTCGATTCTCCTGCTCCTTGGATGCTACCTGACCTGCTGTGCGTTTCCAGCAGCACATTTTTCAGCCCTGATCTCCAGCATCTGCAATCCTCACTTTCTCCTGTTTCCAGTGGTGAACAGGACCATATGCAAAGGTCATAAATAACAGGAATTAAATCTAATTAAGAAAAACATTTTCACACTGAGTAATGAGAATATGAAGCTCTACTGTATGATGTGATTGAGTGAAATAGGATAAATGTAATTCAGAGGAAACTAGTTAAATACATAGAAGAGAAAGGAATAGATGGAGATGCTGAAGGGTTAAACGAAATAAAATGGCCAACTCCAATGGGGAAGGATGAGTTTGACTGAGTAATCTGTTCCTGTGCCTAACGTTTTGTTTAATTCTGTGTAATATGACTAGCCCCAGTCATAATGCACAACTGAATGAGTGGCACTGTGAGCAATACATTGACCTAGACAAGTACACAGTAACACGAAGAGCAGGATACTGGTTGTCAAGCAGAATGTACCCAGCTCTGGAAAAAGTGTCCAGGATTGCCTGATTTTCACTCAGGGCAGGAGGTTAAGGTAGTGGGAGCAGGTGAGCTGAGTGGGTGCTGAATAGAGTACGTCTTCCCATCCCCATCTCAAATCAAAGGTGGCCATATGAGTCACAGAGTGTTGAGGCAAGTTGCACCTCAATTCTCTGAAGCTTATCTCAGTTGTATTATTAAAAATGTTAGGCCCCAAATCTCACACTCACGCCCCATGCACTGTGCATGCCAACTCTTGCCTCCTGCTCACTGTCATGATCCCTATAGCTCTCCCTTAGCTGCAACCACATCTTTTGCACTTACATCATCCTTGCCAATTCATCAATAATTATCATAGGCATTTCTTATTAACCATGTTGAGTTAAAATAAAATTCTGAATATCTATTATAGATTTCTACATCATAAGAAAACTCTAGTTCATCAAAGCTCATTCCAAACTTTAGAATATCCTCAAGTACTTAATCCCTGATTAAAATAGATTGTATTTATTTATAAGTTCATATCAAAGTGCCTATCTTTTAATAACCTCTTTAACATGTCAATCAAACTTTGAACCTACAGTATCCCAATTGCAATAATACTAAGTTATGGAAACCAGTCAACAATTAATAACAATATAATGATAGTCCTACTGCGAGATCTTGTGATATAATGATAGTATCCCTTTAGACTAGCAAGTTCAAGTTCATGTTATATCTGCACTGGAGGTGGACAATAACATGTTGGAACAGGTTGATTAAAAAAAGAAATTATCACCCTCAGTATAATTTCAAACATGTTTGTAAATGATTTAATTTTAAATCACATTTACACAGGTGGGCCACTTTTAAAGAAAATTAAATGCTGGGATTTAAATAATTTTGTGGCTTAAGCATTTTTAACCCCTTGCTGACACAGACAGACAATCTTTTGAGACACATTTTTATTATGAATGGGATTTATATGAATTAATAGCTTGACAGTCCTATATTCCTTATCTACCCTTCATTAACCAGTATATTTCCTCCTTAAATGAGTTAACTCCAACATCGTGGGTAAAAGCAGCAAAAATGTTTGTGCTCATCCTCCTTTCCCTTACTGGTAATAGTTCATAGAATCCCTACAGTGTGGAAGCAGACCATTCAGCCCATCCCTATCACCCTGCATTTCCCATGGATAATTGTCCTAACCTGCACACTGTGGGCAATTTAGCATGGGCCATGCAGCTAACCTGCACATTTTCAGACTGTGGGAGGAAACCAGAGCAAACCCACACAGACACAGGGAAAACATGCAAACTCCACAACAGTCCACCTAGGCTGGAATCAAACCTGGGTCCCTGGCGCTATGAGGCAGCAGGGCTCGCCACTGAGCCACCATGCCACAATTGGATCTGTTGGAAATGGGGGAAAGACTTCAAGATCCAGATTCTGCCCAGCTTTTGAAAATCCGCAGAGTCTTCCTGAACCCACAAGAAGCTCGCCCTGTGTGACCTCTCGACCCAGGTGGCAGTCTCTGGATGGCCTAACATGGTGGTCTCTTGGCAGCCTGGAGTGGCAGTCTCTCGGTGTGGCCTCAGTCTCGAGTTGATTCAAGAGTGGTCTTCCTGCTTCAAGATCCCCGGGGAGAAGCCTAATGTGGACTGGAGTCAAGGCCTGGCATGGACTAGAGGCAAGTGGCTGGCATGGTCTGGGTTGGAAGGACTGGTATTCTGAATTATGTTTATTTCTCTAATTTATTCCTATGACCTATAATGCTGGACCGTTTATTTCTTTATTTTTCTCAATTTTTTTTTGTCCCGAGGTACCTTTGTACCCGAGATGGTGCTGTAAGTGACGACTTGTAAACATTTTGTGTACTCATTTGCGAACACATGACAATAAAGCTAATTCTACCATTCTAACTTTTCATCAGGAAGAATGCGATGCAAACATAATCCAGCACAGATGTCGGTGCCCAAACACTGAGAGCTGGAGGCAATGAGAAGGTTTTTTGCAGTGCTGTGAACCATATTGTTTTCAACCAGCTTAATTATAAGTCCTGAATGTCATAAATCAGGCAAAAATGTTTTGTTACTTACCTAGCCTTGACAGGCTACTTGATAATTATTGTTGTATTGATTTAACTACGCACCACAAAGAGTCTGAAATCCAGATGGAGTGGCATGTTTATTATGACAAATAAATGCCAGCTGTGACTTGGCAGTGACCCACCAACAAAATTCACACAGTCAACAAAGCTTGAGTTACAGAACTTGATTTACTGGAAACAAAAGGCTCATTTAACTACGGGAGATTAATATTACGTTCATTATCTTGAACTGCTGCAGCCTACATTGCTAATTCTCTCTTTAACTCGTACAATCCTCAGCAACTCTTCACTCTCGCACATTTGTTGGCATACGCATGCCAACAAATTGTAATAGCGCTGGATATGAACGGTGCTGGTAATTCTGGGAGTTAGGAAATGATGCTGGATGTACCTCAGCATCCAGAGCAGTCAAGAAAGAACTCTATGTAAACCTCCTCTTGTTAAATTCATTCTCAGGGTGTGGACAGGATTTATTGCTTATCTCCATTTTGCCTTCCAAAAGTCGAGGGTGTGCCTTCCTCGCAGTCCGTCAGTCGGAGAATATAGAGCTAGGTCAAAAGATTACAACCTGACTGTTCAGGAGGTGAAATTAGGAAAAATGTTTCTGTTGCATCAAAGGGGTAATGGTTTAGAACTCTCTTCTGCAAACAGGAGCTAATACTAGATCAATTGTTAACTTTAATTCTGTGATTGGTATGTTCTGATAGCCACAGATATTAAAAGGAATATGTGGCGAAAGTAGGTATATGGAGTTAAGTCACAGATCAGTTACGGTTTTACTGAAAGGCAGAGCAAGCACAGAGGTTCAATAACCGACAACTATTCCGCATTTCAATGGTTCAGTTGAAGCCTAAAATAGAGAGCACTCAATCCAAAACCTTCATTGTCCATTGCCTCCAACAATACTGCATCATGGCTGTGGTGTGTATTATTTATAGAATGCACCTCCACAGTTGGCGAGATTCCATCAGTACCACATCTTAAAGCCCTAGTGTTCTACAGTGAGAATGACAAGAATATTGATAAGGATAACAATAGTCTGGAGGCAATGGCTTAATGATGTTAACGTTGGATTGTTAATCCAGGTGTTTCAAACAACGTGCTTTTCCTCCCTCTGTCATCCAGACAGCCCTCCACTGCACCACCTCCATCCCCATTCCACTGCTCTAAACCACCCCACTCCACACACAATAAAGATAGAGTTCCCCCTTGTCCTCACCCAACACCTCACTAGTCTCCACAACCCACACATCATCCTGAAACAGAGGTTACCAGTACACCACCCCCCTCACCTCCATCCCAGGGCCTCAAACAGTCCTTCCAGGTGAGACAGAGGTTCACCTGCCTCTCTTCCAACCTGGTTTACTGCATCAGGTGCTTCCAATGTGGTCTTCTGTACATTGGGGAGACCAAATGTAAACTTAGGGAACGGTTCACTGAACATCTCAGCCAGGTCCACAGGGGCTGACCGGACCCCTCCAGTCACCACCCATTTTAATTCTCCTTCCCACTCCCTTTTGGACATGACCATCCTTAGCCCCCTCTATTGCCACAATGTACCCAGCTAGAGGAACAACACCTCATCTTCTGCCTGGGCAGCCTACAGTCCAGAGGACTCAACGTTGAGTTCTCCAATTTCAAATAACCTCCCTTCCCTTCCCCTGACTCCCTTCCCAGCCCCTCCTCCTCCCTTCCACTCCTCTCAACCACCAACTGGATCCATTCCTCCCATTGACCAATCAGGGCGTACCCTCTACCTGTCTTCACCAATCCCCACTTCACTACCCTGCCCCCGCCACCCCCTTTATCTGCATCTCCCCTTACACCCATCCCCCAGTCCTGAAGAAGGGTTACACCCAAAACATTGACTTCTTCACCTTCTGATGCTGCCTGGCTTGCTGTGTTCTTCCAGCCTCCTGCCTGTCTAATTCGGAGACCCAGGCAATGTCCCAGGGATCCAGGTTCAAATCCTACCATGTCAGAAGGTGGAATTTGAATCAAATAAACATCTGGAATTAGAAATCTAATGATGAATTAATTGCCAATTGGCAGGAAAAACCCATCTAGTTTATTAATGTCCTTTTGAGAAGGAAACCGCTGATCTGGCCTACATGTGACTCTTAACTGCCCACAGGGTAATTAGGCATGGACAATAAATGCTGACCAAGCCAGAGAGGCCCACATCGCATGAGTGATTTTTAAAAAAGTAAGCTGGGAGCACTAGCACCTCTGTGTTCCCCTTCAAGAGACAAAAACATCCAAGTTTGACTGACATTGTCTTACCTCCATTGTCACTGGGTCAAAATCCTGCAACCCAATCCCCAGAAACCAAGAGAATCTTCACTGATTGGACCAAAAAGTTACTTCTTCACTAAACCTTCTCAAGAGCAACTAGGGCATGCATAATTGTTGGCAACCTCACCCATTATGATCTACCTGAGAGAGCAGATAGGTCCTTGGTTTAACATCTCATCTAAAAGACAATGTCTTTGACAACATCACTCTCATTTAATGGAGATGCCCACCAGCCATGAAGATCCCAAAGTCTCCTCATTTAGGGAAGAACCGCTGGAAAGAGGGACACCTGATGGAGCAGCGATCTCCATCCTCCTTAATTGGGGTGGTGACAGAGAGCCCTCATGACACTTGACTGTCCAATTAGATGCCTGCATGCACCAAACCTGTCACAGGCAGAAGGTTGAATCATCCTGGGTTATAAACTGAAACTTGCAGAATGCAAGTTGAGCCCACAACTTTGTGACTCAGAGTGGGCGGGTTCTTACACAGCCCACATGCAGCATTGACCAGACCGCCATTTGCCATAGAAAACCTGCAGGATCTATAACAGCTGCCTAACACTGTAACCACTTTGACAACAGGGACAGCTCTGTCAGCAACAGCTTTAAGGGTTTCAATGTGATTAAGTCATTCCGGGCTACAGTGAGGAATGCTTTACCAGATCTGCAACACTCCAGTGCACAGTTGTATCAGACAATCATCGTTTGCAGCCAACACATGAATTGTTTGTGCCAGCGAGGATTTGAATTGTTTCACTGCTGCGGAGCCAACTTTATCTAATGGAGCTTCATCCACTCTCCCAATATCAAAATAATTGGATGTTGCAGATCTTTTGGTCATTGTTTTATAAAGTTACGCTTCTGGAGTGGAAAACATGCTTAAGACGTTGAGTGGGAGGGGGGCAGAAATGTCAGGAACATGCAGAATTGTCGCTTTAACATCAAATGAGAGGGATAACCTATTTGTCATCTGAGACAGAGTCAGTGAGTACTCAGATAAGTGTGGGCTGATCAAAGAGAGTATATTCATGAAGAATAACTCAGGTCTGAGTAATCTAGCTGAATTATTTTTCAGGAGGATTATTACAGTAATGAATTAGAGAATCTATATGGCTGTTTTCCATATGGGCTTGATAAAAGTTCCACCAAGGATATTAGCAACAAAAAATAAAGCACACCAAATAAAACCAGAAAGTGCTGGTGAAAATCAGCAGTTCTGGCAGCATCTGTGGAGAGAGAAACAGAGTTAACACTTGAAAGCCAATATAATCCTTCTTCAGAACTGAAAGTTACAAAGAACTATATCAGTCTCAAAACTTTAGTTCTATTTTTTAAATTCACTTGTTGGACGTGGGCCATCATTTCTAGTTGCCCTCGAGAAACTGATGGTGAGCTGCCCTCTCGAAGCACTGCAGTCCATGTGTTGTAGGTTGACCCACCAAGCCCTTAGGGAGGGAGTTCTAGGATTTTCAACCAACAACTGTAAAGGCATGGCAATACATTTCCAAGTCAAGAGAGCGAATGGCTTCAAAGGAACCCACAGGTGGTGGTGGTGTTCCCGTGGATGTGCTGCCCTTGTCCTTCTAGGTAGAAATGATTGTGGATTTGGGAAGGCGCTGTCTAAAGATAGAGTCATAGCGATGTACAGCACGGAAACAGACCCTTCGGTCCAACTCGTCCATGCCGACCAGATATCCCAACCCAATCTAGTCCCACCTGCCAGAATCCGGCCCATATCCCTCCAAACCCTTCCTATTCATATACCCATCCAAATGCCTGTTAAATGTTGCAATTATACCAGCCTCCACCACTTCCTCTAGCAGCTCATTCCATACACATACCACCCTCTGAGTGAAGAAGGTGCCCCTTAGGTCTCTTTTATATCTTTCCCCTCTCACCCTAAACCTATGCCCTCCATTTCTGGACTCCCCGACTCAAGGGAAAAGACTTTGCCTATTTATCCTATCCATGCCCCTCATAATTTTGTAAACCTCTATAAGGTCAGCCCTCAGCCTCCGACACTCCAGTGAAAACAGCCCCAGCCTGTTCAGCCTCTCCCTAGAACTCAAATCCTCCAGCCCTGGCAACATCCTTGTAAATGTTTTCTGAACACTTTCAAGTTTCACAATATCTTTCCGATAGGAAGGAGACCAGAATTGCATGCAATATTCCAACAGTGGCCTAACCAATGTCCTGTACAGCTGCAACATGACCTCCCAACTCCTGTACTCAATACTCTAACCGATCTTTGGTGAATTTCTGCAGTGCATTTCATAGATAGCACAGAGTGCTACTGAGTATTGAAGGTGGAGGGAGTGGAAGCTTGTGGACGTGGTGCCAGTCAAGCAGGCTGCTTTGTCCCAGATGATGTCAAGTTTCTTGAGTATCAGTGGAGCTGCACCCATCCAGGCAAGTGTCCCCACCACACTCTTGACTTGTGCCTTGTAGACGGTGAACAGGCTTTGGGGAGTCAGGAGGTGAGTTACTCAGCACAGGTATTCCTAGCCTCTGACATGCTCTTATAGCCATAGTTACTGCCACATCTGCTGAATTTCTCTAGCTAATTCTGTTTTTATTTCAGATCTCCATAATCCACAATTCTTTTGTTTTTATGAAAGCACATCAGTGTGGATATGAACTTATGACCAGAGCCCAAGAGCGATAGTATACCAGAGCTCAATAACCACGGCCCTGAATTAAAGGCCACCCACCCATTGTGTTCAGGTCAGGAGCCAGGGATCTAGGCCAGGAGCAGCACCAGAGTCCATGATTGCTATCCCTGCCTCTGATTGTGACATTGTTCGCTAATTTGTTCGAATATTGGAGATTGGTGGGTTGTGACAGGAAGTATTTCCCCACGGATATCTGTAACGTGGTCTCAGTTTTTCACCGAACAGTTAACAATTCGGTGAAAGAATTAAAAAATCATGTACTAAGTTTGCACATGACAGTAGGTTAGGAGGCACAGTAAATTACAAAGACAGACCCAGTCAGGGTGGGGGGGGAGGGGAGGTGGGAGGAGGGGGGAGATCTTGCCTGTGAACTGCAGTGTAAAACGGATGACAGAAAATTGGCAGCCTGTTTGACATCTCTCCCAATTTTTATGTCCACTGACTTTCACGGAAATAAAGCTCAGAGAGTCATAAAACAGACTGCTGATTCCTTTTCAGCCACTTTATACCACTGCAAAAGGTCAAGGCTAACCTCAATGCACATGACAGACGCAGCTCAATCTTAGGTAATATGCAACACTTTGAAGGCACTTTCTCTACTTTGGGAGACCTACAAAATGTAACTATCTCAACTCAGCACTGAATCTGTAAACTCATTTTATATAGAATCCCTACATTGTGGAAACAGGCCATTTGGCCCAACAAGTCCATACCAACCTTCCAAAGAGCTTTCCACCCAGACCTATTCCCCTACCCCATGCTCTACATTTCCACTGGCTAACGCACCTAGTCTACACATCCCTGAACACTATGGGCAATTTAGCATGGCCAATTCTCCTAACCTGCACATCGTTGGACTGTGGGAGGAAACCAGAGTGCCCAGACACAGGAAAAATGTGCAAATTCCATACAGCATGTCAGCTGAGGCTGGAAACAAACCCGGGTCCCTGGTGCTGTGAGGCAGCAGTGCTAACTACTGAGTCACCGTGCTGCCATCATTCAAATAAGCTGTTCCATCTTGACTGATGCAGAACACACCTAATTTCGAGACAGATATGACTTCTAAAGTGGCAAGGTTTATTTTCTGGGGCTATCTGCAGAAATTATAATTTTTGACATTTACTTGTATTTGGAGTAAACCTTTCATCTTACTTTACTGGTCCCTGTGTGGTGATCAATTGATCCCTCTGATATTTTAACCTGGGCAGATCTAATGTACTTTGGGGTAAGTGAAAGTGTGTGCAGGTAAATAGCTGATAATGCACATTTACTTTTCACATACAAGATTGAACAGGGGATTTTTAAAAAATGAGGAGGGATCGCATACAAACCAAAACAAATTCTAACAAGATAAATGCAGGAAGGATGTTCCCAATGACCAGGGAGTCCAGAGGCAAGGGTCACAGGCTAAGGGATGTGGGTTTTGTCGGCTGGACCAGCAATTTTTGCCCATCCTTAATTGCCCAGCGGCAGTTAAGAGTCAACCATGTAGCTGTGGGTCTGGAGTCACATGTAGCCGGGTCAGGTAAGGATGGCAGATTTCCTTCCCGAAAGGCCATTAATCAACCAGATGGGTTTTTCACAACAATTGGAAACAGTTTTGTGGTCATCATTAGATTCTTAATTCCAGATTGTATTATTGAATTCAAATTCTGCAATCTGCCATGATGGGATTCAAACCCAGGTCCCCAGGGCATTTCCTCTCGGTCTCTGGATAATTAGTCCCCCTCCCTGCTATATATATATATATTTTTTACCAGAAGTTTAGATGAAGGAGGGTGAAAATCTCATAGAAACTTCAAGAATTCAGCAGGACCACACAGTGTAAACAGAGGAAGGATGTTCCCAATGACCAGAGAGTCCACAACCAGGTGTCACAGTCTAAGGATACGGGCTAGGCCATTTACAATTGAACAGAAATGTCTTCACCCAGAGAGTGGTGAGCCAGTGGAATTCTCTATCACAGAAAGTGATTGAGACTAAAACACTGAATGATTTCAAGAAAGAGAAAAATATAGTTCTTAGGGCTAAAGTGATAAAATGGCATGGGGAGAACAGGGTGCTGGATTGAATGATCAGACATGATCATATTGAACGGTGGACCAGGCTCAAAGGGCCAAATGGCCCAATCCTGTTCCTATTTCCAATGTTTCCATGTTTCGATGTGTTGGATCTTCTGTGCTTGTCAGGGGGAAGATATCTGTGTCAATCGGAAGTCGTCAGCTCCTCATTGCTCAAAAGTGCTACTGGTGTGCTGAGGCTCCCAAGGGTACTACACACAAACGAGACTTTGCAGCACTGATGGTGAGTGATGGCAGGAGAGTATTGATGGGGGTGTGGTTGTGAGTAATGGGGCAAAAGCATAGAGGTGGCCCTTAGCAGGCTTCTCCTTCCCAATGCCGGCTGGTTCGATTAGCCCATTGAATGCTGTTGAATGAAGGATTCCCATTTATTGGTTTTTCATTTGGGTATTAAGATAAGGGCCAAAATTGGCGACAGGGCAGGAAGAAGTTGATTGGACATCCTGCCCCCCATCTTAGTTAGGATAGAGATAGGAAGAGAGTGGGGTCCCCATTTGTTACCTTTCCATCCAGTTAAATGCCCCTTGAAACGTTAGCCTTGCCATGGGCAGGGCAGTAAGTTCTGCCATTCATGCCAAAAATTCAGGTTTTTTCCTCCATAAGGGATATTTGCTTTTACCCATGTGTCATAATACATGACTCTTGGGTAATTATGCATAGTTGACCATGAAACAAGGTCACAGGAGAGCCCATGCACTCACCTCTCGCCATTAAAGTGAACAAACCCTTCAGCAAGAGTAATCGGGCAAAGTAAAAGGCCTCTTTACAAGGTAGCTAATATGTTCTTGCAAATCATTATTTCCCTGCTGTCTACTAACCTTCTCCTCAAGGATAATGCCTTCGGAAATCATGAGTGATGGGGAAAGGAGCAACAACTGAGCAATGGCTTCGGGAACATAGCAAGAACGAGTCGACATCTATCAAAGCATCCATCTCTGAAGAAAGAATGAATCCCAAGATGTTGCTTCCTCGAACGTTAATCCTTCAGTTCGGAGTGAAATAAAGGGCTTCTTTCAAGCAGCTGGTGAGACATTTATAATTATCATGGTCCATAAAACTCTTCCGAGCACTGGGCTTCACTGCAGTAGATTCACCTTGATAATGAAGTTAATGGCTATGAATCTGTGTTGAATCCCCACCTTCCCCAATTAGTCACACCCACACAGACTGACAGGAGAAGCTGAGGTCTGACAGGCTGCTCCACTTGAATGATAAGAGGAATTCTATTGACTGACCTGAAGAGCAATTTCTTACCCGGATTGTAAAGTGCAGCCTAGAAACCTCTTTGACATTATGGCCCACCATTAAATAAGCTCAGATCCCTTGCAGGACAGATGATAGAATCCCTACTGTGTGGAAGCAGGCCATTCGATCCCTCAAATCCACACTGACCCTCCAAAGAACATTCCATCCAGACCCACCCTGTCCCTAAAATCCTGCAATCCCCATTGCTAATCCACCTAGCCTGTACTTCCCCGGACACTATGGGCATTTTACCAATCCACCTGACCTGCACATCTTTGGATTGTGGGAGGAAACCAGAGCACCCGGAGGAAGTCCGCGCAGACACTGGGAGAACATGCAACCTCCACACAGACAGTCACCCAAGGCGGGAATCAAACCTGTGAGGCAGCAATGCTATCCACTGAGCCACTGTGCCAACCCAGATCTTGGTAGGTATCCATCATTCCAATTAAACAAAAGCAAAATATGGTGGAAATCTGAAATGAACAGGCAAAACGCTGGAAACACTCAGACACAGGGGCAATGTTTCCGTTCAATGATCTTTCATCAGACCAGTAAAGGTTAGCAATGTGCCAGATCTTAAGCATGTGTTGTGAGAAACAGGGAGGGGTAGAAAGAATAGAGTGTGAAGTTCCATCACAAAATGAAAGGTAGGAGTAATTAAATGAGAATCGGGGATAACAGTGCAAGACAAAATGGGATGGCAATGGAATATTTTTTAAAAAAATACATAAGTGCATTGCAAGTGACAACTGCAGAAACATTATGAGAAGCAGAATCCAATACAGTTGCTTCAAATAACTGGAGCAGTGGCTGTGGTCTACAGATTGTAGTTCAGCGTTGAGTCTGGAATGCTGTAATCAAAAGATGAGATGCTGTTCCTTGCACTTGCATTGAAACCTCATTGAAACACTGTAGGAGCTTGAGGACAAGAAACAGAGAGGCAGAGAGGTCAGAGTGGGACTGGGTTAGAGAATTAAACTGACAAGTGACTCGGAGCTCAGGGATAAGCTTGCAAATTGAAGTGAGGTGCCCTACTTTAAAAACTGAAAGTGCTGGAGAAACTCGGTGGGCCTGGCGGTACCTGTGGAGGGAAAGGAATGGGGTTAACATTTCGCGTCCACTATGACTTTTCAGAGGTTCATGTGAGACTCGAAATATTAACTCTGTTTCTCTCTCCACGGTTGCTGCCAAACCCGTTGATTTCATCCAGTACTTTCGGAAACACCAGGCAAATCCTCTAGAACAATCTGTCACCACTGGGTAATCCTTTGGAATCAGATGAGATCCTGGTACAATTCGTTCAAATCCTCTGAGATTCCAGGTTAAACTTCTCGAATTGTTGGGTCACCATTCCATCCTCTAGAACTTCAGGCTAATCCTTTTGCATCCAAATGGACCCCAGGCTAATCCACTCAAATTCTCTGCAACACCAGGCTAATTCTCTCTAAATCTCTAGGACCACAGGCTAATACTCTTGAAGCCACTGAAACCTGAACCTGACTCTCTCAAATCCTCTGGGGTCCCAGCTAATCCTCTGGTACCTCCAATGAATTGCCCAGTTTGCCTGGGACCCTAGTCTAATCCTCTGGGAACACAGTCAAAACCACTCAAATCCTCAAGGACCCTGGGATAATCCTCTCAAACATTTCAAGGGCCCCAGGTTAATCCTTTTGAATAACCTGGGACCCAAGTCTAATCCTCAAACTCTCTGGGATCCCAGGCGAATATTCTCCAATCCTCGGGGACCCGAGTCTAATCTTCTGAAATCCTCACAGAGCACAGGCTAATCCTCTCGAATCCTCCGGGAGCCCAGCTATGTCCTCTCAAATTCTCTGAACAAACCAGTCGGATCCTTTTGAATCCCCTGGGACCCCAGAGCTAATCCTCACGAAGCCTCTGGGACCACAGGTGAATGCTCTCGAATCGCCTTATACACCTGCCTAATCCTTTCCAGATTTCCAGCATCTGCACTTTAATCATGAGGTGTCCTGCAAAGCTGTCACCCAGTCTGTGTCTGGTCTCCAGAATGAGGAGACACCTGGATAGTACGTTCAGTCAACTATAGCCATTCATGTCAATGACAGTCACCTCAGATCTGGAGTCCAGGTTTTCACCAAGTCAGTAAATGAAGATAGATGCTGTGTGGTGCGAGAGGAATTCAAGCAGAGGGTTAGTGAACAGGTTACTGCTGAGTAAGTCTTGTTTGATAACATTGTCACAATACTGATAATGGGGCAGCAATTGGCTAGGTTGGATCTATCCTGCTTTATATGGACAGAACCAATTGAGCAAATTTCCACCTTGCCAAGGTACTGTAGCTGCATGTGAACAGCTTGTGGCTGTGGGTGTAGCAAATTCTGGAGCACGCCTTCAGTCCTATTGCCAGAATGTTGTCAGGATCCATAACCTTTTCAGTATCCAATGCCTCCAACTGTTCCTTGTTATCTCATGGAGTGAATCGAATTGGTGGAAAGCTATCACCTGTGACACTTGTGACATCTGGAATAGGCCGAGATGGATCATCCAGTCAGCACTTCTGGGCCTAGGTGGATGAAAATGCTTCAGTCTTATCTTTTTCACTGATGTGCTAGACTCCCCCATATTGAGGATAGGGATAGGAATATTATAAAGTTAACTGCATCCATTCTTTTCTGCTGTCATTGTGCTGCCACTAATTAGTACAACTCCTCCTTCTTCCTTCACAATCCGTTCTGATTGAGCTAATGTCCCTCTGAGCTGCACCAGCACCATGCAGGGAACATAAGAATATCAGGATTAGAAACACAGGGTATTGGACCCTTCAAGCTTGCTTCACAGTCCACGACACAAGAAGCAGTTTCTTTAAGATGTACAGCTGCATGGAAAGCTTAATAAAGCACACATGCAACAAACAAGCCTCAGATCACATCGGGAAAAGTCAAGAAAGGTTGGAATCTTTACCTTTAGTTGCCAGTTTGCCTGTAATGTAACCATCACTCTGTTCCCATTCCATCTGGTCATTTAGTCTGGATTACTGCTTCAAGCTCCCCTTTTCGGTATTAGATTCTCTGTACATAGTTTTATGAACGGTTTAATGCATCTTTAGCATTTTTTCCTTTCACTCTATTTTTAACATTTTCTTTTATATTTCTGTTTTATAACTGCATTTATTCCCTGACCATTTGTCAGCCTTGTTCCCTACCTCAAGGTGACATTTAATTTAATCCATTTCCCGTAGCTTTGGCTGTCTTCACCAGATTGGAATCTCTGTCTTGCTCGGTTAAAGTGCCATTGGCACCTTCCCTTGTCATTTCCCCTAAGGCGTGGGTCCCACTCCAGTTCAGACATCAATATTTGAAAACAGCCTACTCAGAGTGTGACACCACAACTCTGGAACAGGTGGGACTTGAACTTGGACTTCTTGGCTCAATGGTAGGAGCACTACCATTGGGTTCCAAAAGCCCCCTTTAGTTCAGCTATATCCTGTTGTAACAATGGAACCCTTTCAGTCTAATAACTGGTGCCATTGTCCTGTGACATACTGATTTCTATTTCAGCTCAACAGACTCATTGGTTTGATGGTGCTACACCTTTCAGAGGCATGGCTGAGATCATTACCGTGTTCAGTTGATCCGTGTTTGATTATGAGAGTCCGGTAACTGATCTGAGCTCACTGCGCTTGGTTGGTTAAGCCTAGGTGATGACTTAAGCTTCAGTAAACAGAAAGACCAAGAAAGTTTAAGCGGGGACAAGGCTGAGAGGAGACATTTTGTGATTGTAGTAAGGTTTTCAAACTCTTGTTAACAAACCTGTTGCACACGTAAGAATGGGTGTCATCGCTGAAATAACTCCACAGAGACCGATATTCCATGACGAATCTTTGAAACTAATCCAGCTGCCTCAAAACCAGCTCTTAGAGTGAAGAGGATATATGGCACTCCTGTTTATATCAATCAGCCAGAGCTCCCTGATTGGACCAGATTACCAGCCTCAATCAGGGAACTCAGACTCTATGATGGCTACCTGGCTGACCTCATTACAATCAATACGATCTCTACATTGTTAAATTAAACAAATTAAATTTAGAGGAAACCTATGAAACACAACAATCATCACTGTTCAGCCAATCATTCCATAACAAAATCTGAAATACATCTCCATACTGACTCTTTGACATAACACATATGGACCCTGTCAGTCTTTGGTCGAGAAACAGTGGAGAATTTGAGGGAAATGGTCTTTCATTGCATAAAGATATTGCTGATCTCCACCAGTTTTCACTCCATTGTCAAACTTACTGTGGGAGAAAATCCGCTTCCCTGTCCACCCATAGCATGGCCACAAAGAGCATAAGGAACCATGTCTGCCTAAGCCACAATGAAAACTACCCAGAGTTCCTCAGCCTTGACCAAACGGGCTAACTAAGATACAAGGCAGCAAACAGGAGATGACTCAAGCCACTTCCAGACTGGGGAATACACTTCCCGAGACAGCCTGACAATAGACTTCCCTGCACTCAGTAAGCACAACCGCTCCCGAAGCGCTAAGGGAAGCCTTGCTCCTCACACATGCAGGAACTCCAGAAAGGGTGCTCAGACTGAAAGGCACCATGCAGCCTTGCTTGTGGATTAACCACAATGGAAACCCAGGATGAGAAACATTAGCACCTACTCGCAAGAGGATTGAAATCTCCTGATTCAATCACGGACTGGTTGCTGCTACCAGACGGCTGATGGTCCTCCCATTGATTGTGTTTTACTCTTGATTGTACTGTAATTCACACCATATTACTGTCCCCCTATAAAAACTGCCCACTGCTTAGGAAGAGAACCCTTGGTCTACCTGGACAAACTGTCAGTTCTGTGTCAGCCTCATCAATTTCTCTTCCAGCGATATCGCTTGAAATAAACAGCTTGTCAATTTCACCTGATCTGCATGTGTGTGTGATCTCTGTTCAATTGGGCTCAATTCTCCAACACTCATCCAGCTTCAATCCATGGGTCTTGTTGAGTTGGCTAATTTCTGCTTAGAAAAGAGAATGATTGGCTTCCACATTCCTGGGTTAAGTACGGGACAGTTAGCAATCAGCCTGACTTCTGATGTCTATTCAGTAGACCCTGTTTGGCATGTGCATGGGCAACCATTGAATGAGGACAGAAGTTGAGCATCACTTCTTCCCAATTTGGAGCTATGTTGTCCCTTCATCCCTTCACCAATGTTGGATCAAAATCCTGGGATTCCCTTCTTAACAGCACAGTGGGAGCATTTTTGTGACACAGACAGCAACTCACTACCATTGCCCCAAGGATGACTAGGGATGGGTAATTTAATCAATGATGTCTACACCCCATGAATGAGTGGTACAAATAAAATTCAAATTCTCAAAGTATTTATTCTTGACAGTTTATAAACCATTTTAATTGGTACTTTTTGAGTTGTTTTACCTTTAAATGTAGAAATCTACGATGTAGCTAGTGGAGTCCTTGTTGAGGAATGAGTGTGGTCTCTGTGCTATCAAACTTTCCAATCAAACATTTTTTTTGCATATTGCTAATTTTGTTCCATTTAAATTAATCCACTTCTTAAAAGCGCATAGTGCACGATTTTCCCCTTCCTGGAGGAGGCTGATAGGAAGGGCAAATAATTGGGTGATCTGGCCTTGGAGAGATAATTAAGTGCTGGGTAAGCAAGACAATTGGGGTCTTTGTTGACTTTCCAGCAATTGACTTCCACTTAGGACCCTCAAGTAGAATCCATAGAATCCCTACAGTGTGGAAACAGGCCATTCAGCCCAACAAGTCCTCAATGACCCTCCGAAGAGCATCCCACCCAAGTCCAACCCCTACCCTATCCCTGTAACCCTGTACTTCCTGTGGCTAACCCACCTAATGTGCTCATCCCTGGCCAACATTGACCCAATGACCTGCATTCCTGGCACAAAGAAAACATTCTGGTTTCCTGAATAAGAAACTGGAGCCACTGCCTCCCAGATCCAGGATGGAAATTTCTTCTGCAATAAGATGAGGCCTATTGGGGACATGGATGGGTGAGGAAGTAACCAATGAAAGCCATGCCAACGCTGTTGTCTCTCACCCCCATAACAGTCCCTCTCCTGTGATCCCCACTCAATGAGAAGCAAAATGAAAAGATGTGCCTCTTGCCACTGGATCCTTTGAAGAATAGGCCTCAACCGGTAGATTTTAGGTTCCAGAAGCTGATAGCCTCTAATTGGCTAAAATTCCATGATCAAGGCCTGTGATTGGCAGAGAGGTTCACTGGTCATCTCTTAAGAAGCGGATAGGACCCTGATTTGGCAAGCTGGTTCGGTGGTGGGGCTGGCAAGAGAGTGCCCAGTGTTCATGCCTTCCACTGCTCCACCCACCCGACATTTGCAATACCAATCAGAAAAACCACAGCCTGAGTGTTGCTCTCCCTGTAAAGTCAGCACTTTGTTGCAAAGACCATATGTACAGATTGTGGCCTGTTCTGTGATGTCACTCACACCAAGTCCATTGTGCCTGTGCTCACAGACCTGTACTGGCTTGCAATGGACTATATATCCTAGATAATCAGGTCTTCACATTGTGTTATATGTAGCAGGCACATCTTCCCATTTTGATTACATATACAATGTCGATGATTTCAATTACAGAAGATACAAATTATTTCCTGATTTATAGACTTGTAACTTTATGTTCTATTTAGCATAAGGATTCCAATAATTGTTATTATTTATGATTTTAATTACACACACTATCAGTTCTGTGATTTTATGTACTGTAAATGGTATTTATTATTTTGGTGACAGTGAATGCTGTATTATTTTTATGGTGGTGACTATAACTTTGGAAATAAACTGACCTTGACATTCAATGGCACTGAACCCCTTTAACAAGCACCAAACCTTCAAATGGAGGTTGATACGTAATTCCAGTCCTGCACTGAAAGTACCTTATAGTACAGGTTCCATATAATCATTTACCCCTGATAACTTTTCACACCCTTGCCCAACAAGAACCTTTTTGCCTCAGCTTAACAATGTCCAATGTATGCAGTTGTTCTGGTCAATAAGGGCAATGCCGGACGTCTATTATACACCAATCCTACCCTTGTCGCAAGATTATTTTGTGAATTTGGGTTGTGTAGTGTAAGATGCCACACATAGAGTCATAGAGTCATAGACATGTACAGCACGGAAACAGACCCTTTGGTCCAACTCGTCCATGCCGACCAGATATCCCAACCCAATCTAGTCCCACTTGCCAGTAGCTGGCCCATATCCCTCTGAACCCTTCCTATTCATATACCCATCCAAATGCCTCTTAAATGTTGCAATTGTACCAGCCTCCACCACTTCCTCTGGCAGCTCCCTCCGACGCTCCAGGGAAAACAGCCCCAGCCTGTTCAGCCTCTCCCTATAACTCAAATCTTCCAACCCTGGCAACAGCCTTGTAAATCTTTTCTGAACCCTTTCAAGTTTCACAACGCATGATTAAATTTACTCAGCAGGTCATTACAGTAAGAGGCAGCAATGCTGCTAAAAGGACTTATCCACAAGTTAGTTGCTGATTTTCCCCTTTAGGCTGTTGGTTAACCCGAAGGTTTATTTGGCCTTATTTCCCGATTTCTACAAATGACTTCTGCTCGCAGATTTTAGTCAGTGCTTCACTATTTCAGCAGCCTTCAGTCAGGCTCATTGCAGTCAGGGACAGGTTAGTAAGGGGCAGCTTTCATGCCCGAGTGGGTGAACGATAGAAGTGAGAACAGTGAGCAATAGACAGTACTGACTGCAGGTCTTCAGGAAGTTAGAATTAAAGGGCACCTGATGTTATTTAATAGAAAGTGAGGACTGCAGATGCTGGGGATCAGAGTTGAGAGTGTGGTGCTGGAAAAGCACAGCAAGTCAGGCAGCATCCAAGGAGCAGGAGAATCGACATTTCAGGCATAAGCCCTTCATTGGGCTTAAGCCCGAAATCTGTGGAACCCTGAGGTGCAAAAGGGTTTCAGGTGTCCTTGTGTATGAGCCATCAGGGATGAAGGGCTTATGCCCGATACATTGATTCTCTTGCTCCTCAGATGCTGCCTCACCTCCTGTGCTTTTCCAGCATCACACCCCCAAGCTTGATGTCATTTGCCTCTTAATTCCTTCGTTCTCAAGCTCCACAGCGATTCAGTGTCAGTACGAATTGACACATAGAGTCAAGGGGTCAGACAGCACAGAAACCCACGAGCCAACCAGGCCACACAGAGCATAATCCCAAACTAACCTAGTCCCACCAGCCTGCTGCTGGCCCATATCCCTCCAAACCTTTCTTATCCGTGTACTTATCCAAATGTTGTAATCGTACCCACATCCTCAGGAAGTTCATTCCACACGTGAACCACCCTCTGTGTAAAAGAATTACCCCTCGTGTCTTTTTTAAATCTCTCTCCTCTCACCTTACAAATGTGCCCCTTAGTCTTGAAATCCCCCATCCTAGGGAAAAGACAACTATCATTAACTCTATCTGTACCCCTCATTATTTTATAAACTTCTATCTGGTCACCTCTCAACCTGCTATGCTCCAGTGAAAAAGCCTATCCAGCCTTTCAAATTCAAACCTTACATTCCTGACAAAATCCTGGTAAATCTCTTCTGAACTCTCTCCAGCTTAATAATACCCTTCCTATAACTGGGTGACCAGAACTGGATACAATATTCCAGAAGAGGCCTCACCAATGTCCTATAGAACCTCATCATGACTTCCCAATCAAAACATAACAGCCACACTGTTATGCACCAGGTTAGAAACATGATGCCCATGTCCCCTGGACACTGTCATGTCAGTCAGTCAATGCAACATGTGGTCTCTGTGCCACTCTCCTCTTCCATGAGGGCTTATTTGTGCGATAGTCCGAAGTCACTGACAGAACATTTCCGTACTTAAATGCATGGTGCACGCCATTCCTTATTCCCTTCCTTCATAACAAAGTTTATAGAAACTGACCTAACTCAATTCTTGCCCTGAACTGCAAAATTGCAAGAGATAGGCCATACCCAACTGTGCTCCCAGGTAAGGTCAGCGTCTTATGATTCATACGAACATGTGAAATAGGAGCACGAGTAGACCATTTGGCCTCTCGAAGCTGCTCCACCATTCGTTAAGAACATGACTGATCTGATTGTGTTTCAAATTCCACATAAGCATTTACCCTGATAATTCTTCACACCCTTGCCTGACAAGAAATTTTCTACCACTGCTTAACAATATCCAATGACCCCCAGTTTCCGATATCTTCTACAATAGACTGTTACAAAGTCATGCAATCCTCTGAGAGAAAACAATAATTTGCACCTCTATATTATTCTTAATTTTAAAACGCTAGCCCATAGTTCTGTGCTGACCCACAAGAGGAAACATTCTTTCCAAGCCCACCTTTTCAAGACCATTCAGGATTTTATAGAATTCTACCAAGTCACTCCTCATTATTCTAAACACCAGTGGGAACATTCCCAGCTTGCAACATTCTGTCCAAGCTGTGTGGCCATGTATTTGTAGAGCCTGTCGCCAGGCACTGACTTCAGAGGCTTGTTCTGTGAAAATATTTTTACAAGGAACTTTTCCAGTCTGTCTGACCCATCCTCATAAGACAACCCAATCATTCCAGGTATCATCCCAGTAAACTTCCTCAGAATCACCTCCAGTTCACTTGCATCCTTTTGTAAAGAGTGAGACCAAAAATGCATATAATATTCGGGACTGTGTCCCTAATGGCCTGTGTAATTGAACGCAATCTCTTTAATTTTATCATACTGAATGATAACATTCCATTATCCATCTTGCTTATGTGCCTTACCTACGTCTTAACATTTTGTGGCTCATGCAACAGAATACCTAAACCTCTTTGCCCCTCAGGGTTCCACAGATTTAAATTTTAAATCGATTTTTCACTCCTCCCTCCAAACCGAACAATTTCATGTTTTCATACATTGTACTCAAATATGCCAGATCTTTGTCTGTGCACTCAACTGTCTGCAATTTTCTTATATTTTCTTCACAGCAGAAGTTCTTACCTCGTTCATTGTCATCTGGGAATTTAGCACCTTTGTATTTGCTCCTTTTGTCTAAGACATTGATTTAATTGTAAAAGATTGAGATCCCAGCACAGACCCTTCCAGGGCTCCATTCACCAAACAAAGACTCTTTTATGCACACTCTGTTTTCTGGCAGCCAGCCAAACTTTTACCTTACCCACTACACTAAGGGTTTCACATTTCTGCAATAACTTTGAAATGGCATCTTCCCAAATTCTTTCTGAAAACCCAAGTAAAGACATCAACAGATATCACGTCAGCCACAATGTAAGTTCCTCCTTCAAAGAGCTCCAATAAATTGATTAAACATGATTTCCCTTTGATGAAACCGCGCTGAGTTGCCCTAATTACCGAGAGTCTCTCTAAGTGTACACTATGACCTCTTTAATGATCAAATCTAATATCTTGAGGAAAGATTGAAAAGGCATCTAAGAGGCAACTTTTTCACACAGAGGGTGGTACGTGTATGGAATGAGCTGCCAGATGAAGTGGTGGAGGCTGGTACAATGACGGCATTTAAAAACCATCCAAATGGGTATATAAATAGGAAGGATTTGGTGAGATATGGGCCAAATGCTGGCAAATGGGACTTGATTAATTTTGGATATCTGGTCAGCATGGACGAACTAGACCAAGGGTCTGTTTCCATTCGTACAACTCTATGACTCTATGTCTCTATCTTCCCCATTGCAGACATTACACCAACTGGCCTATAGTTTCCAATTTTATGCCTTCCTCTCTTCTTAAATAGAGGGATTATATTTACCACTTCCGTGTCTAGTGGAACATTTCATGAATCTCGGAAGCTATAAAAAAATCAGCATCGACATCATTAGCCACCCCTTTTAAGATTCCAGGATAAAGTCCATTTAGATGTGAACACTTGTCAACCTATTGGACCATCAGTTTGCTCAATAGTGCTTCCTTTATGATTGTAATCTTACTGAGTTCCTTTTTCCTTTCCACTTCCTGATTAACAGCTATTACAGGCATCAAAAACTGTGGCAATGGAAAAGCACAGCAGGTCAGGCAGCATCCAAGGTGAAGGAGAAATCAACATTTCGGGCATAAGCCCCTCATCAGGATGAATTTCCTGATGAAGGGTTTATGCTGGAAACGTTGCATTTCTTGCTCCTCGGATGCTGCCTGACCTGCTGTGCTTTTCCAGAGCCACAGTTTTTGACTCTGACTCTCCAGCATCTGCAGTCCTCACTTTCTCCTAGCAGCTATTACAGGTATGTTTTCTATAGAACATAGAACATAGAAGAATACAGCGCAGTACAGGCCCTTGGGCCCTCGATGTTGCTCTGCAGTCCTCACTTTCTCCTAGCAGCTATTACAGGTATGTTTTCTATATCCTCCATAATGAAGACAGAAGCTAATATTAGTTCATTTCATCTGCCGTTTGCTTATTATTCCCTATTGACATCTCATTCCCACCCTCTGGAGGACCGATATTCATTTTACCTTCCTCATTTCTAAATATTTGCAGAAATGTGTTGGTTTTTCTGCTCTATGAAGTGCTAGCAGAGGTTCGATAGACCAAATGGCTTCATTTTGAACTCTATATAATGACATACCTGTGTAAGCTAAAGCCTTGACAAAAGAAATGCCATGACACCATTTGGAAGGAGAGCAATGGAGTTCTGGTGTCCAGTCCAAATTATTCCCTTAACAAACATCACATATGTGGATTATGGGGCATTATCACATTATTGTTTGTGAATGCTTGCTGTGTGCAAATTGATTGCTGTGTTTCCTACATTGCAGGTAAAAACAATGACTGCAGATGCTGGAAACCAGATTCTGGATTAGTGGTGCTGGAAGAGCACAGCAGTTCAGGCGGGCATCCGAGGAGCAGCAAAATCGACGTTTCGGGCAAAAGCCCTTCATCAGGAATAAAGTGTGCACTTATCAATCATAGAGATTTTTGACATGATGTGATCATAAAAGCAAGTACTTTTTACTTTAAAAAAGAAATTTCTCTGCGGAGCAATGTGCTGACATTGTCACCAAAGAGGTTGTCACTGAGTTATGTCATCTGCTGCTGCTATAACTCAAGAACTGAATCAGAGCACGGATAGAACTGCCTGTGGCAGTCAAAGGTACCATTCATTTCAATGCAATAATCTTCTTGCAGTGTGCAGCAGTTAACATCAACGATATTTCATCATTTGTAGCCAGCGCTATATCAGGGAAGTCACTGAGGCTCTCGACCCCAGAAAAAAATGCTGACAACTCCACCTCATAGTAGAACCAATCAGGACCACATGATTTGGAGGTGCCGGTGTTGGACTGGGATGTGCAAAGTTAAAAAAAATCACACAACACCAGATTATAGTCCAACAGGTTTAAGTGGAAGCACTAGCTTTTGAAGTGCTGCTCCTTCATTCGGTGGTTGTAGAGCACTCCGCAGCCACTTGATGAAGGAGCAGCGCTCCGACAGCTAGTGCTTCCGATTAAACCTGTTGGACTATAACCTGATGCTGTGTGATTTTTAACTTAAAGCAGCACAATGTTGCAATGAGGCTTTACCTGCATTGCATCAACTGTGATAGGATTAGCGTTGGCTCTGGACCCTCAGCATCCCAGATGCCCTACCCTGGATCCAGATTGCCTACAGTGTTTGGTAACACTATGCATCTTTTTGAAAATGAATAGGACAAGATTTTCTCCAACATCCAGCTCCTTTGCAGTTTATCCTGTGTCAGGTCTTCTGGCAGCAGTCACAATTCGTACATTCTGTGCCAATCTTCATTGATGTGTTTATTTCAAGCAGGCTGTCAGGTTACAGAATAGCTACTGGTTAATGAGACTTGCTCCCTTTATGTATGCCTCATGATTCCTGTCAGAAATCCAGGAACAGCTGCAAAATAGCCCTTCAGCAAGACGAATGCTGCCGTCAAGCCTGCAGTCAGAGTACTCAAGCAATAAACTAGTCAGGAGGAGTCCATGCAGTGTGTACCTGGAGGAATATCCAGATTTGTGATCATCTGCTGCATCCTCCACCATTCTATCCACCATTCAGAAGGATCAGTGCTGACCACCGGCTGAATGACCAGGAGGGCAACATGAATGAGAAGGAGAGAAAAACACTAAGGAGGAGGAATGAGGGTATGGGTGGTGGAAGAGAATCGGGAAGAGCGGGAAAGGGAGAAGGAAGAGAATGAGGGGAAGGAGGATAGTGAAAAAGAAGAGGAAGAGAAGGTGCAGCAGCAGCTTTTGATGCCCTCTTTGTGAGAGAGAAACCAATGTGAGCATTCCAAAAGTCATCCTCTTACCTCCAATAAAGCCACCATGCACCAAAGCTCTCATCTTCCTCACTAACACAGTCTGATAGCCCTCTTGCAGCTCCCGCTTATTGGTCATGTCCTCTTTACGATACCAATGTGAACACTGATGCTTCATCCACAGTGAAAAACAAAGGCAGTTTAATTCAGTTCTACCTGTCTAGTTCACAACAGGAATATCCAATCTTGGGCAAGCCCTTAGTATCTGCCTGTTGTGCTGTTTTGCCTGTGCGAATGCTCTGACACAGTATCTCCCCAGTGGTTACAGCTTGACAAGGAAAGATTCCTGTGGTTATAAACTGCACCATCTCAGCATGGGCAAGAGGGTAACTTGCCCCAGGTTGTCCCTCTGCTCTCCACTGCATCTTTTTCAGCAAATTCTCCCACTGGCCCAACCACTACCCACAGCTCCTCCCTTACCCACTCCATTTGAGAGGTGGTTTAAACCGTCCAAGAATCCCATTGTCCTGCAATTTATGTCTGTCGTCCACCCACCCAGACCTAGATCCACCTCACTTTATTTGCTGCACCACCAGCGTAACACTGGGTACTAACTGAAGGATTTGAGGTATAGGCACAGGCTGAATAGGCTGGGGCTATTTTCCTTGAAGCAAGAGAGTCTGAGCAATGGCGTTATGGAGGTTGATAAAATCATGAGGGACGTGGATCGGGTAAATAGACAAGGTCTTTTTCCTGGGATGGGGGAATTCAAAACCATAGGTTTAAGGTGAGAAGGAAAAGATACAAAAGAGACCTAAGGGACAACTTTTTCACGCAGAGAGTGTTGCGTTCATGGAATGAGCTGCCAGAGGAAGTGGTGGACGTGGGTACAATTTAAAAGGCGTGTGGATGGGCAGATGAAGAGGAAGGGTTTAGAGGGATGTGGGCCAAATGCTAGCAAATGGGGACTAGATTGGGTTAGGATATCTGGTCAGCATGGACGAGTTGGACCGAAAGGTCTGTTTCTGTGCTGTACGTCTCTATGACTCTCTATAACTAGTGGCTTTCTGAATCTGGATCTGTCACAAATCTCTCCCAGAACCACCTCTCCACAGTGTACGTGCCTTACTAAAGGGTAATGGTGTTGGAGAAATGGGGGTCATTCTCTTGTTAACGGCCAGGAAGACCAGAAAGACTGGTTTCTCCCTGTGTTTTGGTGATTTCTACTGTTTACTGCACACCGGGTTTAGAATTGAACACAGATTTTAATAAACTGAAACCAAACCAATAGACAAAATCTACCTCTTCTGTGCTACTTGACTCCAGAACCCATGAGTAAATTCTGGAACATTAGTTCTGAGCAGTAACAGTATAATTCAAAAGTTAACCGTAGTCGAGTGAATTGTTAAATGAATTAAAGTTAATTGAATCAAAGAATAATAAAATACAGAAGAAGACTGGCAAAGCTAACATTTGATGCCCATTCCAAATTACTCTGGAGAGAGGGTTGTACCACTTTCTTGAACTGCTGCATTAGGTGCACCTACAACACTGTTAAGCAGGGAGTTCCAGGTTTTTGGCCCAGGGACAGTGAACAAACAGTGATATAGTTCAGGGACAGGGTGGTGATCGTACCTGCATCAGCTTTTGAAATCATAAACATAGAGTCATAGAGATGTACAGCACAGAAATATGCGCTTCAGTACAACTCATTCATGCTGACCAGATATCCTAAACTAATCTAGTCCCATTTGCCAGCATTTGGCCCATATCCCTCAAAACCCTTCCTATTCATTTATCCATCCAGATGCCTTTTAAATGCTGTAATTGTACCCATGTCCACCACTTCCACTGGCAGCTCATTCTATACATGCACCACTCTCCGTGTGAAAAAGTTGCCCCTTAGGTCTCTTTCAAATCTTTCCCCTCTCACCCTAAACCTATGCCCTATGGTTCTGGACTCCCCGACCCCAGGGAAAAGACCCTGGCTATTTACCTTATCCATGCCCCACATGGTTTTATAAACCTCTACAGTCTCCGATGCTCCAGGGAAAATAACCCCAGCCTATCCAGCCTCTCCCAGTAGCTCAAACCCTTCAACCCTGGCAAAATCCTTGTAAATCTTTTCTGAACCCTTTCAAGTTTCACAACACCCTTCCGATTGAAGGGAGACTAGAATTGCGCACAATATTCCAAAAGTGGTCTAACCAACGTCTGCACAGAGGTTCAGTGCTTAGCACTGTTGCCTCACAACATCAGGGACCTGGGTTCAATTCCTGCCTTGGGCGCCCGTCTGTGTGGAGTTTGCGCATTCTCCCCATGTCTGTGTGGGTTTCCTCTGGGTGCTCCAGTTTCCTCCCACAATCAAATGATGTGCAGGATAGGTGAATTGGCCATGGGAGATTGCCCATAGTGCTAGGTGTATTAGTCAGGGATAAATATAGAGTAAGGGAATGGGTCTGGATGGGTTACTCTTTGGAGGGTTGGTGTGGACTTGTTGGGCTGAAGGGCCTAATTCTACACTGTAGGGAATCTAATCAATGTCCTGTACAGCTACAACATTGACCTCATGCTATCAATCAAACCCACTCCCCAGCTCTTTCCCAAAATTCCTTCAATGTCCTCCCTTTATTATCCAATTCCCCTTTGAAAGCTATGGTAGAATTTGCTTCAGAAAGTGCATTCCAAATTATCATAACACCACATACCACTCCTAGTCTAGCTGGCTTCATTGCAGATGTCAGCATTTTATATACCCTGGGATTTCCATGAAGTCTACTTTGATAGATAACATGATTCAATGCACTCCCAAGGTGTTGTGAAGCCTGAGACAGGTTTAGTCTGGAGTCAGAAACCTTTCAAAAGATAAAAAGTAATGGAGTCATACACAGAATGGAAACAGACCCTTCTGTCCAACTTGTCCATGCCAACCATAATACCAAACTAAACTAGTCCCACCTGCCTGTGCTGGGCCCATATCCCTCCAAACTGTTCCTATTCATGTAACTCTGCCCGCATCCACCATTTCCTCTGGCAGTTGATTCCACACATGGACCACTCTCTGTGGAAAAAGGTTGCCCCTCATGTCTTTTTAAAATCTTTCTCGTCTCACCTTAAAAAATATGTCCCCGAGTCTTGAAATCCTCCGCCACAGAGAAAAGGCATCTGCCATTTACCTTACCTATTCCCCTCATGATTTTAAAAAGCTCTCTAAGTTCCAACTTCACATGTAATGTTGTATAACGAGTAAAGTATGTTTTTAAAACAGTGTTTAATAATAAGGCAAAGAGATGCACGGCCATAAAATTGACCAACATTGTGGAAGTGACAATGCGTTCATATACATTATAATGCATTACCCAACACAGGAATGTGCGGTGCTGCACGAGATTGTATCAATATTCAAATTCGACTGTGTCAAAGATTTCCTGTGATTTAATCTTTTCTTTAATTGATAGCTCAGATATGTGCCACCCCGCATTTAAGTTTGAACACTTCAAAAAAGTGCGACTTACACACCTGTCCCCCTGCAACTAAGATTGAACAGATAGCTAATCTCTCTTAAGGGCTTCAACATGGTTTTGTGTCTAGAGCTGCGTAAGGCTTGGTTCCAAGAAGAAATTCAGTGCATGCCTGTCTGGTGTGCTGACCGGCTGACCCATACTGAGAGAGGAAGAGAGGAAAGCACCAATGTAGGACCAGGAGCAGACCATTCACCTCTCTGACTCTTCTGTCCCATTCAATACAATCATGGCTAATTTAATACATTTTGCCCACCTCATCCCTATGATGGAAATCGGAAAATCCAATCTCTCTGTTATTCAACAGGATAGCTCAGAGGAGAAGGCATCCTGGTCCATGTGATCCCCAGTGTGCAAAGGAAAGGCCAGCAGTGCTACAAGACAATCAATGATATTCTTGGCTCCACCAGGATAAATGCCACATTCTTCTCTCTGCTATCTCACCCTCACTCAATCCCTGCTGCTGCACCTACCTCCCACCAAGGTTCAAGTGTTGCCCTCTCATACTGTCTGCAACTCCTCCCCTCGCTTGCTTTTACTCCTAACATCCGGCACCACTAACCCTGCACATCTCCTGCACTGCCTTTTCACTCCCTAGATCTCTTCAGCACCTTTCTACTACCTGCACCAGCACTAACAGCCGTGCCACTCATTTTCATCTCACTCAATCTGTCCCTGTCTCCCATTTTACAGAGCAAGGCAGAGCAAAGCCGTACGGGGGCGTATGCCTGACACTCAGCTCCTCACTCCCTACAATGAATCTCACTGCAGAAGGTGGGACCACTCCTGCGGAGGTGTCAAGATATCCATGACCAACCAACGGGACTTACGGTGATCCTTTCCTGGACTGCAGAAACACAGACCCCCTGACTGGAAGCATCCCAACCAGACACATGACCGTGGGCAATCCCCTAGACTGATATCAGAGGCTGCTCTTTGCCGGGATCCTCCTACCGATAGGTGCCTCCATAGACTTTATTGAGGACTACTCCCCTAAGACATTGAGATGTGACTGTCTATGTGCTGCACATGCACTGAGTTTACCATGTAAGCTGCTGCTAAATGGTACAATTCACAGAATCCCTACACTGTGGAAGCAGGCTATTCAGCCCATTGAGTCCACACCTACCCTCCGAACAGCATCCCATCCAGACCTATCCATGAACCCCATCCCTGTAACCCTGTATACCCATAGTAATCCATCTAACCTGCACATCCCTGAATAATATGGGGATGGTCAATCCACCCAACCTGCACATCTTTGGACTGTGGGAGGAAACTGGAGCCCCCGGAGAAAACCCACTCGGACACGGGGAGAATGTGCAAACTCCACATGCACATGGTCACCCAAGACAACGATCAGATTGATGTAGCACGTCACCATACAATGAAATGTTCACCCGCCCCCCACCACCACCAGACTGAGGATTGCTGAGCTGCAAAGCAAGATGCCTTGAGCTCATTGTATTGATAAGACAAGGCAAGACATGGATTAAATAGATAGGTGCAAAATGAGAGAGCACAGTGTGAGAAATTAACCAGCCCTTAGATGTGACTTGGTCAAATCCATGAGCTGGGCTCCTGTCCCTGTGCACAAAGTGTCCCTGTTGCAGCTTTTCAATGTAAATTACCGATGTGCCCCGCAATGCAAGTCTGTGACAATCAGCACACTGCCAGTGTTTCAGAGAGGTGCTATTATAGGCATGGCAAGTTGGCTGATGCTAGATTGCATGACCATGGGCAAGGGTTGCATAGGATTGGTGCCCATGGATTGGTTGCAGCAAACAGGGAGGTTTTTTTAGAGCAAGCAGAGAGCTGAAACTGCCAGGGACCCAGGCTGGTTTTCATATCCATGAGGGTTTGGGGCCAGATAAATTAGCTTGCGGGCACATGAGTACTGGAGTGGCGTGGTGAGGGTGAGGGGGATCTTGAGGGTGGGATTCAGGGGCGTGCAGGGTACGAGTGACTCACACTCAGTTATCAACGTGGGCTGATGTCCTAGGGAGCCAGGGCCCCTTACCCATCGTCCTTGGCATCTGCATGAATCTGTTTCCACCGTCAGCTGGCTCCTGGAGGCGACAGCCCTACAACTGCAGCCTACCCCCACCGTGTGGCAATGAAAATAACATGAACGCACCCACTGACAGGTAAGTGCGCAGCTTTCGAGGGTAAAAGATGATCCTACTCACACCTGCCACCTCCAAGCTGTAAAGCAAAGTGAGGCACACACTATCAAAGGTGCTCAGATCATGTGTCTTGACAAAGATTACGTTCAGGGCAAAACTCCATTTATTCATGAGATGTTACATGATGTAAAAAATCAACACACATAAAAACAACCAACCTATAGTGACTATGATGTAACTGTCACAATGCACATCCACCAAATCATGGTCATACAGCACAGTTACGGACCCTTCGGTCCAACTTGTCCATGTTGACCTGATATCCTAAATTAACCTAGTCCCATTTGCCAGCACTTGGCCCATATCCCTCCAAACCCTTCCTATTCATGTACCCATCCCGATGCCTTTTAAATGTTGCAATTGTACCAGCCTCCACCAACTCGTCCCATACACACACCACCCTCTGGGTGAAAAAGTTGCCCCTTAGGTCCCTTTTAAATGTTTCCCTTCTCACTTTAAACCTGTGCCCTCTAGTTTTGGACTCCCGTATCCTGGGGAAAAAAAAAACTTGGGTTATTCACCCAATCCACACCCCTCCTGATTTTATAAACCTTTATAAGGTCACCCCTCAGCCTCTGATGCTCCAGGGACAATAGTATCATACAACCACACAGTGCAATCTTCTTGCTGTTGTTATTGAGAAATCAGGCTCACACAAGTGGCTTATCCTTCAGTTAGTTGTGCACATAAATGCACAGACAGCGCACAATTATATTGGGGAAATCCTTAGAACTGGAACTTGCGCTATCAATTCACAGGAGTATAATTAAGACAGAGGGTGGTGGTGGAGGGTTGTTTTTCAGACTGGAGGCCTGTGACCAGTGGAGTGCCACAAGGATCGGTGCTGGGCCCTCTACTTTTTGTAATTTACATAAATGATTTGGATGCTAGCATACGAGGTACAGTTAGTAAGTTTGCAGATGACACCAAAATTGGAGGTGTAGTGGACAGCGAAGAGGGTTACCTCAGATTACAACAGGATCTGGACCAGATGGGCCAATGGGCTGAAAAGTGGCAGATGGAGTTTAATTCAGATAAATGCGAGGTGCTGCATTTTGGGGAAGCAAATCTTAGCAGGACTTATACACTTAATGGTAAG
>NC_057719.1:80923351-80955872 GCF_004010195.1 Chiloscyllium plagiosum
GCGTTGGAGGCGGAGGGGTGACCTTATACAGGTTTACAAAATTATGAGGGGCATGGATAAGATAAATAGACAAAGTCTTTTCCCTGGGGTCGGGGAGTCCAGAACTAGAGGGCATAGGTTTAGGGATGAGAGAAGATGTAAAGATATAAAAGAGACCTAAGGGGCAACTTTTTCACGCAGAGGATAGTATGTATATGGAATGAGCTGCCAGAGGATGTGGTGGAGGCTGGTACAATTGCAACATTTAACAGGCATTTGGATGGGTATATGAATAGGAAGGGTTTGGAGGGATATGGGCCGGGTGCTGGCAGGTGGGACTAGATTGGGTTGGGATATCTGGTCAGCGTGGACGGGTTGGACCAAAAGGTTGGACTCCATGCTGTACATCTCTATGACTCTATGACTCTAAATGCAATATTCTGCAACAGATAGACACACGCAACCAGTTTTTAACATCAAAACCTATTAATACATTCCCCTTCAGGAAAATAATTCCTGACAACACACAACGCATTAAAATATCAAAGTTATGACAAAGCTTTGCAGTATTAATTATTTATGCAGAGAAGAGCATTGGGAGCATCCAAACTAGCTCTTTTTGCCAACTGAGAGAGCTATAAAATCCTGCTTCACTTCAACTTAAAAATTCACCTCCTCCACTCTATGGATTATAGTGTGGAATGTCCACAGAACACATTGTCGCCATTCTCCAAGGCTTCTCCAACTGCACTGCCCAAACCCACGGCCTTCACCACCTCAGATAAGGCATCATATACATGGAAAGCCTCACGTTCCCCTCCAACAGACACACTATCTTGACTTGGAGCATCATAGGCCCTTTGTCATTGCTGGGTACAAGGCCTAGAACTCCTTACAGTAATGTGGATGCACCTTTAGCACAATCCAAGACAGTGCATCCCTGCATGCAAAGACACTGGCACAGAGAGTTGACCATGATGAATGCTGCCTGAACTGCTGTGCTCTTCCAGCACCACTAATCCAGAATCTGGTTTCCAGCATCTGCAGTCATTGTTTTTACCTCGATGATTTTAACCCTACTGCGAATCCTCTTGCAAGGATGCCTGCCTTGAAGAAGTTTAATCCTCTTGCAAGGATGCCTGCCTTGAAGAAGTTTTCCTCCTCTCTCTTCAAGAGTCTCAGGGTGTCCCTCTCCCACTGCAACTACTCTATGCTACTTTCTCCCCACCCCCCAGCCTCCTCTAGCTTATCTCTCCACGCTTCAGGCTCTCTGCCTTTATTCCTGATGAAGGGCTTTTGCCCGAAACGTCGATTTCGAAGCTCCTTGGATGCTGCCTGAACTGCTGTGCTCTTCCAGCACCACTAATCCAGAATCTGGTTTCCAGCATCTGCAATCATTGTTTTTACCACCATGATGAAAGAGTAAAAAGAGACAGAAAATCTTCAGGAAAAATGCGATTATGATGAATTAGATTATGCCTGTGTTTACCTAAGTTGAGTTTATAAATTTACAATGTTTAGACATGTATAGTCGACATGTATAAAAGATCATTCTTTGTTTTCTTCTATTGTCCTTGAACTGAGTGCTGTGACAGTTCTATGGTTTGAAGAAGTGTATTGGGTCCAGGTTTTTTTCTTATGAAGGATGAGACAGAGGTACTTAGCACTCTGCTGTAAAGCCATAAAGTAAGCAGCTGGTGAGGTCTTTTTCTTAATTTACAGTTGGAACAATAGAAGCAGCCTGAATAGGTGGGGTCAAGCTTCCGTAGGACTAGGATTTTTAGTTTTAGTTTTTCAGTAGCAGTTGCTGCTGAAGCTGGATGTGAAAGCTGTTTTTCTGCTCCCTCTATTACAGCTAAAAGCTGAGGGTTCTCTTCCTGCTGCTAGAATTGCATGTGAGACAATCTGTTTTACTGAATCTGCCTTTGCCAAGGGCGTGTTTATGGGATGTTGCTTTTTTGGAACAGTTATCGTTTAGTAGTTAAATAATCTATTATCCTGTTAGGTTTTCTAATAGAGTTGTTATTCCAATTTCTTCTTTGTTTTTGTTGCACTTTAACCATAGTGTATGAATAGAGTGTGTTTTCCTTTAAGACAGGTAGTTTGACCAATCAAATTGTTTCTGGAGCATAATGTTTGGCACTTGCCTTTAAATAAGAAAATGCAAGAGCTTAGGCTATCTTCTTAATATAGTCTATTAAGGGTTTTATCTGATCTGTAACAGTGCCTTGATCAGCCTTTGTAGATGACAGTTAAGAGACATATATTGGCTGGACCAGGTAAGGAAGGCAGATTTCTTTTCCTAAAGGATATTGGGCTTTTAATAATATATGGTATGTTTACTGGTCACCTTTAGAACATAGAACATAGAAGAATACAGCGCAGTACAGCCCCTTTGGCCCTCGATGTTGCGCCGATCCAAGCCCACCTAACCTATACTAACCCACTATCCTCCATATACCTAACCAATGCCCGCTTAAATGCCCATAAAGAGGGAAAGTCCACCACTGCTACTGGCAGGGCATTCCATGAACTTACGACCCGCTGAGTGAAGAACCTACCCCTAACTTCAGTCCTATATCTACCCCCCCCCTTAATTTAAAGCTATGCCCCCTTGTAATACCCGACTCCATACGCGGGAAAAGGTTCACACTGTCAACCCTATCTAACCCCCTAATCATCTTGTACACCTCAATCAAGTCACCCCTAAAACTTCTTTTCTCTAATGAAAACAGCCCCAAGTGTCTCAGTCTATCCTCATACGATCTTCCTTCCATACCAGGCAACATCCTGGTAAACCTCCTCTGCACCCGTTCCAGTGCCTCCACATCCTTCCTATAGTATGGCAACCAAAACTGCACACAATATTCCAGATGCGGCCGCACCAGAGTCTTATACAACTGCATCATGACCTCAGGACTCCGGAACTCAATTCCTCTACCAATAAAAGCCAGTACGCCATATGCCTTCCTCACCGCACTATTTACCTGGGTGGCAACTTTCAGAGATCTGTGTACATGGACACCAAGATCCCTCTGCTCATCCACACTACCAAGTATAAGGGCGCAGGCTCAGAGGGCCGATGTGTCTACTCATGCACTGTGTAGATCTTTGTGGTAAACCTCCCTCCGACTTTCCACATCAAACACTGGTATGACAGGGTTCGTGTATATTTGGATATTAAGTGAGGCTTCTTCGACATGGTCCTCATCAAACTCTCCCAGGACAGTTACGAGATCGTGTTAGATACAGATAATACCTTCCTGACACTATCCCCATCAAATAATATGTGATATGAATAAAACGGCGTTGGATACAAAGTAATACACGACTAGAGGTCCCCCACCAAAATTCCCAGAACAGGGACAGCATTGGGTCAGATATGCATTAAATCTTCTTGTCCACCGTCCCTATCAAATACTCCCAAGGCTGGAACAATATGGGTTTAGATACACAGCAGAGCTGCCTCTATACTGTTCCCATCTAACAAACCCATTACAGGGTTAGGAGGGGGTTAAAGGCAGAGGAAATCTCTCTCTGTACTGTCCCTCATTCATCACTCCAATTACTGGGACAGAATGTGACTACGTACAGAGTAAAAATGTCTCGACACTGTCCTCATCAAACTCTGCGAGAACAGGGAGAGAACGAGGATTGATACAGCATAAATAGTGCTCTGCACTGTGCTCAGTAAAAACTCCCAGGATTCATACAGGACCTGGTTAAATACAGAGAAGAGCTCTTTCGACAAGGTCCACATCAAATACTCCAAGGACTGGGACAGTATGACAAGAGATGCAGAGAAAAGTTATTTTAACACTGTCTACATCAAACACTCCAAAGATACGGACAGCACACCCTAATTTAAGACTGAGTAGAGGAGGAATTTCTTTTCTCACACAGTTTGAGTTCTTTGTACCTCCTTCCAACACAGAACTTGTGTATGTTTAAATCTGATATCGATTCTTGATCCAGTAAGGGAATCCAGTGTGTTGGAAAAAGTGCAAGAAAGTGGGTTTGAGGTCTGTAAAAATAGCCAAGATCCTTTGGAATGGCACAACAGGGTCGAGGGGCCAGACCGACTATTCCAGCTCTTATTTTCTTTTTGTTGCCTTATGTACACCTCATAATCATACTGCTCACTATTGGGTATGATGTGAAAATAGTTGCATCTATCCACTCTACCATGCTGTTTTTCTGAGTCTCCACCTAATAAAGGCACTCCAATCCCACAACACTACTCAGATCACAGTTGCAAAGCTGTGAACAGTTTTATACCTCTGATATCAGGAAAGGTGTTCTGGCATTCAATGCAGTGCAGTGAGGATTCGCTAGAATGACAGTGGGTGTGGAGGGACACTCTTACGAGGAAAGCTTGAGTAAGTTGTGCTTCTGCTCATTGGCAAATAGAAAGTTTGTTGTTTTTCTTTCCCTGCCTAAGAAATGAAGGACTTGCCACAGAGAGAGTGCAGCAGACAGTCACGAGGCTGATGCTAAAGATGTCGAGGATGACGTCTGAGGACAGATTACATCTTTTAGGGAATTGACTGGAATTCAGAAGAACTCGAAGAGATCTGATTTAAAATAATGCAACTGCAACAGATCTGTACAGAATAGGTGCAAGGAGGATATTCTTCATGCTTGGATACTCCAAATTCATGGTGAAAGTCGCAAGATGTTGGCCAAGTCACATCGAACACCAGACTCGTTTCTGTTCTCAAGTATATCAATGTTTGATTTGGACAGAACACGAAAGTGTATTCATTCTTACAGTCCTGCTTTTCATAAATGTTCGTAATTAATCTGAAGATGAAAGTGGCCCATTGGATTATTTATGTCGATCTCAGTAAAGCAGACTTGGCAATGTGTCCTTGCTCTTCAAAGCCAATGTGCTTGCATCTTCTTGGGTGGCACCGTGGCACAGTGGTTAGCACTGCTGCCTCACAGCGCCAGAGATCTGGGTTCAGTTCCCGCCTCAGGGAACTGTCTGTGCGGAGTTTACTTATTCTCCCCACGGCTGCGTGGCTTTGCTCTGGTTTCCTCCCACAGTCCAAAGAAATGTGCAGGTTAGGGGCATAGGTCTGGGTGGCTTGCTCTTCGGAGGGTCGGTGTGGCCTTGTTGGGCCGAAAGGCCTGTTTCCACACTGCAAGTAAGTAATCTAATTCAGCATGTCAGTGTTCTGTGTAATTTGAATACAAGGGCATCTGAGCACACACATAGAGATCAGTGACTTCCAGCATTGGACAGAATAATTTATTATCCAAAGAGGAACTGGATAAATCACTGACAGAGAATTACAAGCAGGTTTCTGGGGGAGAAGTGAGGCAAGTGACGTATTTGATTGCCTGGGTAGGTGAATAGCCAGTTATCGTGCGTCTGTCTATGCTATGCGTCTGTCCATGCACCATTTCTACAATGAAATGATCGCATGCATGCACACTTCTTTTGGGTATGGTTTAGGAATCAATAAAACACTCTCAGCCTTTTCACTCGACTCCCACCTGACGGAACGGTCACCGAGACAAAAAGAAAGAAGCAGGAAACACATGTTTCAGGAGAGCAAGATTTCAACTGATGTTCTTGTATGTTCGATGTCAGACGGAGCTGTCACACTTCTCACAGCGAGCAACAAACAATTAGTTTAAAGTGTACAATTCGTGGATTGTAACAAGGAATGAAAATGGGAATTTTCTGTTAATCAGAACAGCAAGATGGGCACACAATATTCTCCGATGAAATACTTGGCTTGCATTTTGCTGTTTTAAAATTTTATCATTTCTGACATATTTAGATTACTTGCAGTGTGGAAACAGGCCATTCGGCCCAACAAGTCCACACCGACCCGCCGAAGCGCAACCCACCCATACACCTACCACTACGGGCAATTTAGCATGACCAATTCACCTAACCTGCATATCTTTGGACTGTCGGAGGAAACCGGAGCACCCGGAGGAAACCCACGCAGACACGGAGAGAATGTGCAAACTCCACACAGTCCTGCCTGAGGCAGGAATTGAACCCGGGCCTCAGGCGCTGTGAGGCAGCAGTGCTAACCACCGTGCTGCCCTTTCGGAATAAAGTAAGCCTGATTCTATATGAACCATCTATGTCAGATTGTGAGCAAGGCTTCGGATTTATAATTCAGTGGTTGGCTTGAGATGTCATTCTTTTTGTATATTCCTGTCACTCTGATTGAAGTCTGGAAATTGATCAAGATACACGTGAATCTTTCGATTAACCCAGAGCAGTGAATTACAACTGAAATTAAAAATTAAAAGAAAATAACCTTGATGGGACTGTCTATATGCAAACTGCTAAATAATCAGCACGAAACTGACAATCAAATATGTAGGGAAAACTCAGATATATGTAAGAAGAATAAGGTTGTAATTACCCTCACCTCAAACATGTTGCAAGAGGAACATTGCACTGCCTTCACTGCCATCCCTCTAAAAGTAACCTTTTTTAAAAAAAAAACTGGGTCTAAAGAATAGAACAAGCAAAATGCAGCACTTACCTACTTACCACAACGGGTCTTATTATTTGGTTAGAGGAGGAGGGCGGGTGGAGGCACTACCTCTGTAGTGACTCGGGTTCTTCTCCTGCGCGCTTTTATAGGGAAAAAACCTACCCGGCTGCCCCTCTGGTCTTCGTCACTTCCCCCTGCTGCTCCCGCTTTTTCTGTGAAGAGAAAAAAAAAACACCGCTGCCCGCTACCAGTAAGTAATTTTAAAACAATCTGTCTCACCTTAGCTGTAGCCTTCCGGGATCCTTTACACTCTGCTGCTGCTCGCACTCAAAATGAGACTAGCTTCCAATTCCAAAATTTATTAATTGAATTTATATTCCACCAGCTGCAGTATTGGGATTTGAACCAGTGTCCCCAGAGCATCAGCCTCTGGATTATTCACTTAATTTGCCACCATCTCTCCTCCGTAATGAGCATACTTTTTCATACTTTGGGCTACTGTGAGATCAGTTATTTTCACCCGATTCTAGTTGCTCAACAAGGTGCCCAGCGATATGGGACTAGAGAGGTCCTTCTATTCATACATTAAATTAGAATAAATATTGATACAGCTATGGAGCAGATCAGTGATAGGTGGGGCAGGACTTGTAGTTCTAATGTACATTCTCCAAACTCATGACCAATACCAGAGCAAAGAGAGTCTCCCAAGTAAAGCAGGGTTACTTCTGCAACAAAATGCAGTGAATAGAGGACAGTTATGTCATGACTAATTATCAGTGTAAAGTCAACCCCAATCAGCAGTCTCCATTGGGTTAGCATCAGTCACCTCCATTCTGGACTGCTGGTTTTACTTTATTCATATCCCATTAACAGATTAGTCCACGTTTCATTGACTTAAGAGGGATTTTCACTGAAAATCTTTCTTACACTCTCCGTCTCTTCCTCTTTCCCTCTCAGACACAATGGGTGAACTGTTTTATCAGCAGGGAAACAGGTTTTGAAAATTTGGACGGGTCTGGCTTAAAAGATTTATACGAGAGATCATCAACCCATGTTCAACAGATTAGTAAGTTATGTCGATGTTGCTTTTCAACATGAGGGAGTGCGGGAAAGCTCTCTGTAAACCAACTAAAATTGTGCTTTATCTCAGTCAACACTTTAAACAATCGTGATCTCATTTTCTTTGTAATAGCAGGCAACCCTGTCCGAAACAAACACGGAGAATGATAGAAAAACTCAGCAGGTCTCGCAGCATCTGCGGGAGAGATAAACTGCGTTAACATTTCGAGTCATGTATGTCATCTTCAGGACAGCCTTCTCTGAAATCTGCATGCCCCCTCCAATCTGGGCCATTTTGTTGATCCCTGATTCTATCACTGCATCATTGGCAGCCCTGTCATCAGCTGACTCAGCCCTAAGAACTGAACCTCCCCCTCTAAACCATTCTGTCTGTTTCCCTTTTTTAAGGTGCTCCATAAGACCTGTCAAGTTGGCCAGGTTTTGATCATCTTGCCTTACATTTCTTTGAGGTTTTATCTGAAATCACTTCTGCAAATGGCCTCAGGATATGCTAATACTTTAATAGTGTAATGTAATGGCAAACTGTTGTGCCTTTGATAAAGAGGTAAACTCAGCTGGAGGCAAGGATAATATTTCTGTAGCCAAAGAAAAAACTTCAGTGCTCACTATCACAATCCCTGAATAAAATTATCATTTAACTAGGTGTTGCACGATTAAAGGAACACTCCAACTAATAAGGGAAGTGAGGACCGTCTATGGTCAGTCATAGGGTCATACAGCATGGAAACAGAGCCTGTAGTCCAATGAGTCCACACCGACCACAATCCCAAAATCAACTAGTCCCACCTGCCTGCACTTGGCCCATATCCCTCCAAACCTTTCTTATGCACGTACTTATCTAAATGACTTTTAAACATTGTAACTGTACCTGCATCACCACATTCTCTGAAAGTTCATTCCACACATTAATTGCTCTCTGGCTTTTTAAAATCTTTCTCCTCTCACCTTAAAAATATGCCTCCTTGCCTTAAAATCCCCACCTCAGAGAAAAGACACCGACCATTCATCTTATCTACACCCCTCATGAAAAAAATCCCTTAAATGTGTGAGAGTAATTCAGAATTCCATGTACGATATGAATATCAAGTCGACAGACAAGGGATGACATGAAATCAAGTTCACACTCCACTAGCTCTCACTTGTTAGATTAGATTCCCTACAGTGTGGAAACAGGCCCTTCGGCTCAACCAGTCCACACCGACCCTCCGAAGAGTAACCCACCCAGACCCATTTCCCTCTGACTAATGCACCTAACACTATGGGCAATTTAGCATGGTCAATTCACCTGACCTGCACATCTTTGGACTGTGATAGGAAACCAGAGCACTCGGAGGAAACCCACGCAGACACGGGGAGAACGTGCAAATTCCACACAGACAGTCGCCCGAGGCTAGAATCGAACTGGGACCCGGGTGCTGTGGGGCAGCAGTGCTAACCACTGAGCCACCGTGCTGCCCCAGTGAGAATGAGGCACACCCACACTGGGTTGATGATAGATTTCTGAGGAATAATTCAGGCTTCACAACCTGAATCCTTCCAGACTCTTGAATGCGTCAAAATCTTTAATCCTTCACATTCCGGCACAATGATTAAAAAAAGGGGAAATCAGAGCATGTAATTAAACTGACAGTTCGTTAATCACTCCTTGTACACATGATTTTAGTCATTAAAAATGTTATTAAGGGATGCCATGCTTGTTTTTAAATAACATGCCACAGTTGAAATTTGACTGATACCCTTTACCAGCTTAGCTGTTAGTTTATTAGAAGTTCCACTGAGCCTGTTTAATTTATAGGCAGCAATTACACCACGTATAGTCACAGCTGAGATTTTATCCAAACCCACATGCCATCTTCATTCAAAAGACAGTTGATGACCCCAGTCTTTCTCTCCTCTATCAAAGGCACTGTTTCCATGGGAATCATACAGCCCAGAATGGGACGGCTTGGCCCATTTATTTTGTACCAACCCTTTACTAAACCAATCCAAAGTTAATTACGCTGTCACGCTGTCTTTGCACAGTCCCTTATCTTCCCCTCTTTGAACTGTTTATCTGTTCTCCTCTTGCTGCCTTATTCACTCTTTATGGTGAAGCATTTTGTGCTGTCACATACCTCTCCCTTAAAAAAGTTGTCCCCTCCTCTCTCTCCAGAGTAAGAATGTTAATTGGTAACCTCTCAGCCTTGGCCTCAGGTAAGATGAAATATTTTTCTTTTTCCAATAAATTGTCATTTTTAATTTAAAATAATCTCCTCCTGGCTTTTCCTGCTTCACTTGAACAATGCTCAGAACATCAAGTCTCACTCCATAGCTAGTCCAGCTTCATTGTGAAGAATTCACACTGTGTCTTTGTTCTGATTTTAATATCAATAACAACTTGTATTTGTAACATGGCAAAATGTCCCCAGCTGTTTCACAGACTCATAGAGTCATAGAGTCATACAGCATCGAAACGGACCCTTCGCTCCAACTAGTCCATGCCAACCATGTTCCCAACTAAACTAGTCCCACCTGATGTGCTTGACCCATATCCCTCCTAACATTTCTTATTCATGAACTTATCCAAATTTCTTTTAAACTTTGTAACCATCCCCGCATCCACCATTTTCTCTGGTAGTCCATTCCACATATGAATCACTCTCTGAAATCAACTTATCTACAACACTCAATATTTTATAAATCTGCATAAGATCACTCCTCAACCTCCTGCACTCAAGCCCCAGCCGATCCAGCCTCTCCTTATAGCTCAAATCCGCCATTCCCAGCAACATCCCGGTAATCTTTTTTGAAACCTCTCCGGCTTAATATCCTTCCTTTAACAGGGTGACCAGAACTGCACACAGTACTCCAGAAGTGGCCTCACCAACTTCCTGTACAACCTCAACATAACGTCCTAACTTGTGTACTCAAACGCCAGAGCAAAAAAGGCAAGTGTACTAAATGCCTTCTTAACCAACCTGTCTATATGTAACACAAACTTCAAAGAATTATGTACATGAACCCTTTAGGTCTTTCTATTCTACAGCTCTGCCCAAGGCCCTACGTTTAATTGTATAAGTCCAGCACTTGTTTGCATCATTATATAACACCAAGCTGCACAAAGGCTTGGTCAAACAGGTAGGTTCCAATGCAGGTTGAGTGGTTGTAAGTTTTAACTAGGGCGTTCCAGAATTTCAGGACCTACAATTATCGAGGCACACTCACAAATGGTGAAGTAAATGGAACAGATGGATATTTTTTGGGGGATTGCTGGGCTGAAGAAGGTTACAGGGTTAAGGAAATGCAAGTCAATGGAAGGGTTGTAAAGTAAGGATAAGAATTTTAAATAGTTCAAAGTAGGTGTGCTCAACAAGAAAAAACTGGCATAGCATGTAATTTTAACCAAAGGTTCAAAACAAGTAATTTGTTACTGCAGTGTCAGTCGAACAGAATATCTCTCAACACAGCTAACCCCCTTAAAATGGTATATTGCCCAGACACTTCACGGAAACATCACTGGATTCAACAATTCACAGCCATAGATAGAGATGTTAGGAAGGACGAGCTTTAAGGAGCGAAAGGGAAGAGAGGTAGAGGGGTTTAGGGAGGGGCTCTCAGAGCTCAGGGCCTAGATAGCTAAAGGCTCAGTGATGTTCCAGAGCTGGAATTAGAGCAGCGCTGACAGATGGTCTTAAGGCTGGAAAAAGTAGAAAGACTGAGGCCATGGAGAGTCCCTGAGGTCTTCCATCGCCAGCGTGCACCGCAGGGGTTGGACTGTCTTATTGCCACCCAAAGTGATGCTACATTTTGTATGTTTCAAGTTTAATTTAAACATTTGGTTTTTGTTACAGCGTTAATTTGAGTCATATTGGTTTTATTTGACTTTGTGAAAAGAAGACAAATGAAAATTGCCAAACAATAGGGACTGGAGTACATTATTTACTTAGGAATGACATTTCAATTTATTTCTTGTTTCAATTTCAGTTGTGGGTACTCCTTTCAAGGATTCAACCATTAATTTAGATAACTTGGTTATTAGTCTTCCTGTGACTTTTCAAAATATTGAAAAAGGGGTAGATGGGACCTTGGTGTGTGCAGCAAGGAAATGTGAATAAAGTTACAATCCAGATAAAGCTCTGAACATTTGGGTTATAATGATTGAAGAAGGGAGTGGTTTGTGTGTGGAATGAACTGCCAGAGGAAGTGGTTGGTGCAGCTATAGTCACAACATTTAAGATACTTGGATACGTTCATGAATAGGAAACGTTTAGAGGGATAGAGCGAAACACAGACAAGTGGGACTAGTTTAGTTTGGGTACATTATCAGCTTGGACTAGTTGGATCACTGGGTGCGTATCCATGCTGTCTAACTCTGTGACTCTACCAGACCCACCACAGTCTTATCAAGGATTATCAGGATAAACACTAACCTCTGCCTTTGATATCAATACCAACATCGCAAGTATAAAAGAATTAAAAATATAGATTATGATGTGGTAACAGCCTGTATAAATAACTTCAATAGTTTTCCAGAAGACAAAATATTCTGCTATCTAACCATTCAAGTACCTCTATTATCTAACATGATTGTTGAAAGATCAACTTTTGGATTTTCAATTTCTGAATTATTTTTGAATTGTTCTGATATTTTCATGTCATTTCCTACTTTCTTCGCTACTGTTAAACACACTTTTCTCCTATTGTCCCTGTCATAATATCTCTTAAACATATTAATGTGACACACTAACGTTTTTTCTCCTGCCTGGAGTACTCACTACATAATTCACATCATTAGTTCCTTTTGATTTGTTAAGTGAACCTTGCTGTCCCCAGGCACAGAGAACAACACTAACACCCTGTTCTCCAGCAACAAAATTATGAGCCTTTTTATCTTCTCTAGTTTTTATTGTTTGTTGAGTAGTCTTCAAATGTCTTTTGGCAACATCACATGCTTTGGTTAGTTCTCTGTGAAACTTGAAACATAGTCTGGAATTGTAATCTCTGAGCTTTGGTTTATCACTACTTCTTAACCAATTAAGTGGTCCCGTCACTTTAAAGCCATTTATCAGTTCAAAAGCAATCACATTCCTTTGAGGAATTTTGCAAATACTTTGAGGAATCAATCCTGTGGGTTGATCATTTAGGAGTATCCCTAATGTCAAACAGTAACAAGAGAATTCCCTTGTACTAGTCATTAGACATTTCTAACAATAAGCTGTAATCATTGTCTTCACTGTCAGATACCATCTTTCCAAAGTTCTTTGAGATTGTGGGTGATAAGCAGAAGATGCAAATTGTTTTATTTCTAAACAAACATCATTTATTTGAATACTTGAGACATAAAATTTGAACCTTGATCTCATTGTATTTATTTGATTCTTGCATATCTTATAAGAAATTAAGGTAACTTCTCTGCTACCATTTTCTCAGTTTTTTTTCCTTAAACATGAGCTGCTTCAGAAAATCTGGTTGAAATGTCCACATTGTAGAAATATATTGATTTGACTTCTTGGCTTTTGGTAGGCTTTTTCAGAATCTATTAGGATCCTGCTAAATGGTTCTTCAAAGGTTGGTATCAAAATTATAGCACATGTTTAATTGATGGTTTGTGTTTTTCAAATACTTGACATGCTAGGGCATGTCTGTCAAAATTTGACCGCATATTTATGTCATCCTGGCCAGTAAATACGTTTTGATATTTTAGTGTGTCTTTTCCTAATGCCCAACTTATCTGCTATTGGACTAGCATGAGCCACTCATAAAACTTCATTGCTGTACTCAGATGAAGCTACAACTTGATGGACCACTGCCCATTCCTCATGGTCTGGTATTTGAACCTGTCTCATTTCTTCATTAATTCTTTGTCTTTCAAATAATAACACTCAGATATTAGTTCTGACTCAATTTCTGGTAGCTGCTTGCCATAACTCTTTCAATTCGGGATCGATTGTATATTGTTACAGGATCATTCACTGCATCGTTTCCAATTAGGTTTTTGAAATTTATATCTGATAATTTGAAGACACCTTCTTTTCTCGTTGATACCTTTTCTTTCTTCCAGTTCTACGAGCCTGCGGTCTAGTCACAATACAGTCGGGAACAATCCAGAATGTTCCTCTTGTCACATCTCAGTTTCCTTTACCTCAGCCAATGGATCCACCACTCTCAGTGAGGTCAATATTTTGGAATGAGCCAGGTCATTTCCCCAGATAGAATCAGTTCCTTTGATAGGAATTTGTTACCCCCCCACTCCAACCACAGTTTCTCCATTTGCTAAGTCACTCTTTAATCCAATCGTGGATAATGGAGCAGATTTTGAACTCCCAGGTATACTTTCAATTGATAGTTTCTCCTTCATGAACCCTGTTAGGAGGCAAATCATATCATCAGCCAGCACCAATGACTGACATGCTCCAGCATCTCTCAATACTTTTATTGGTTTACATTTTTGCTTTGTAGCAAAAGGAATTACTTCTTATGAAATGCATGAACCTCCATTGGCCTGGCTCTCCCTGCCAATATTCATAGAAGAAGTTTCATGACTACGTCATAAGACCATAAACCACTCATTCAGTCTATTCTATGAATCAATGAGATGGCTGATCTAATAATCCTCTGTTTTCAGACTGTCCTGAGTCATCCACCCTTTCTGAGTACACTCTAAGGAGACGTGCTCTTTGAATACCTGTTTTAACACCTATTTCATTTTCTGATGCTCCCTTTTCTGAACATTCTTTGGACATTCATACTACAGCAAACAGTCTCCCAATGTTTGGCCAATTAGCCCTAGTATGTCTGGTCTAATAAAATTGCTGTGTTGTGATAAAGATTATCGCAATTATCAGGTTTTCAAAATGATTTTGAATGTTGCTAAGAGTTTTCTGGCAATAAAAGAAATAACTGTGGAGTATTTGAAATCATTGACAAAGGCTAAACTGACAGAGTTAGTGGATACATCTAAGGAAGAGGTAATAGTAGGATCTCATAAGGAGGAGATACTGAGAATGAGCGAGTTTTAAGAAGATTTGTAACTCAGGTTGAGGTTCTGGATGTAGGTTTGCTCGCTGAGCTGGAAGGTTCATTTCCAAACGTTTCGTCACCCTATTAGGTAACATCTTCAGTGGGCTTCCAGGCAAAGCACTGCTGATAATTCCTGCCTTCTATTTATATGTTTCGGATTTTTTGGGTTGGTTATGTCATTTCCTGTGGTGATGTCATTTCCTGTGGTGGCATCATTTCCTGTTCTTTTTCACAGGGGGTGTGTTTTAAAAAATTCTCAAGGTCAAGGACCAGGCTCGCAGGAAAGTAGTCTGACACAGAACAAACAGCCAAGAGGCGAGTCTGTCATTTCCTGTGGTGGCATCATTTCCTGTTCTTTTTCACAGCGGGTGGTAGATGGGGTCTAATTCGATGTGTTTGTTGATAGAGTTCCGGTTGCCATGCTTCTAGGAATCCTCGTGCACGTCTCTGTTTGGCTTGTCCTAGGATGGATGTGTTGTCCCAGTCGAAGTGGTGTCCTCCCTCATCTGTATGTAAGGATACTAGTGAGAGAGGGAATGATTATCCAGCAAGTTATTTTATTTTATTCATTCATAAGATGAGGGGATCACTGGCAACAACATTTATCAACCAACCCGAATTGCCCAGAGGGCAGTTAAGAGTCAATCATATTGCTGTGGTTCTGGAGTCACATGTAGGCCAGACCAGGAAAGGTTGGCAGTTTCCTTCCTTAAAGGACATTAGTGAGCTAGATGGATTTTTCCAACAGATGATAATGGTTTCATAGCCATCAATAGACTTCTAATTCCAGATTTCTTTCTTTATAGAATTCAAATTCCACCATCTGCTATGGTGGGATTCAAACCATGTTCCTCAGAACACTACAGAGTCATAGAGGCATGGAAACAGACCCTTCGGTCCAACCCGTCCATGCCGACCAGATATCCCAACCCAATATAGTCCCACCTGCCAGCACCCGGCCCATATCCCTCCAAACCCTTCCTATTCATATACCAAAAGCCTCTTAAATATTGCAATTGTATCAACCTCCACCACTTCCTCTGGCAGCTCATTCCATTCACAGACAACCCTCTGCGTGAAAAAGTTGCCCCTTAGGTCTCTTTTATGTCTTTCCCCTCTCACCCTAAACCTATGCCCTCTCGTTCTGGGCTCCCCGACCCCAGGGAAAAGACTTTGCCGATTTACCATTACCTGGATGCCCGGAGTAACAACTCAGCAATAGTACCAAATTACAGGAGGGAAACCTAAAATTGAGATATCACAGCTAGAAATGGCTAGGAAACAGAAAATGAATTGAGTTAGAAATAGAGGGAGAGAATAAAGAAAATCAGAGAAAAATAGAAAGTTACGAAAAGAAAAAAATGTAAAAAAACAGGAGGATATACAGAAACAGAAACTAATAGAAAAAGAAATAGAATTTAAAAAGCTTGAACCCCAAAGAAACAGGGAAATTAGGCAATATGAGTTGACAATGGAAAAGCTGAGAGTGAGGGAAAAACAAAGAATGAATGACTCCAATTCTAATGAGGGATTTCATTCAACTAAGCATCCACGCTTAGTGCCTACAGTTTTTAAGGATGGATCAAAAGATATTTCACTTCATTTGAGAAGATAACTGGACAGATGAAGTGCTCAAAAGATGCTTGGACTTTAATTTTTTTTAGAAGTGTTTTGACAGGTACAGCAACAACTGTTTGTCAGAAGATCAATCTTCAGTTTATGAAACCATTAAAAAGGCAAGAACTGGACAGATGAAGTGCTCAAAAGATGCTTGGACTTTAATTTTTTTAGAAGTGTTTTGACAGGTACAGCAACAACTGTTTGTCAGAAGATCAATCTTCAGTTTATGAAACCATTAAAAAGGCAAGACTCGGTGATCATGAGCTTGTCCCTGAAGCACATCAATTAAAATTTACGACTTACAAGAAAGAAACTTGAGGAAAAAAGAAACGCTGTGGAATCAGTGTTTTGATCACTCAAGCCTGAGAAAATCTTTGAGAGTGGAAGCAGAATTATGATTCTGTTAGAATTCTGAAATAGCCTTCCTGCAAACTGATACATTTATTTAGATATGGGTCAAGCATCAAAGATCAGAGAAGCTGCAGTTCTGGCAGATACCTGTGGTATCTCGCATAGATAATTACAGTGGAGAGATGTGAATTTACAAGGAAACTGGATGAATAGAAAATCTGCAGAGGAGAGATGTACTGGCTTAAGGGGATAAACACAAGGATGTCAAAGTTAGAAGGGACAAAAGCTAGAAACGAAAAGTTTTATAAAGAATATAATGCTTCCATTGTATTGTTTTCATGCCTGCATATGTCAGCTCTTTAAAAGTGAAGCCCTCTTCAAATTCAATTCTTGGACCCCGCAAGAGCCTCCACTTATTGTGATTCCAGCTAATGTTGCTATTGGACAAGTCAGATCTCAGAATAAAGTCTGGCCTGGCGGATAATATTTTATTCATTTTTTTTCTCAAGTTAACGTGGCAGTCTTTTGCTGAGCACAACAGGCTGCAGATTTGGTTTTAACAACAAAACAGAAGTCTATTCGAATTAGAATGTAATTAGGTTTATTGGCACGTGCACTCAATTTGCAGAAGGACAGGAAAACAGGGAAAAGTGCACAAAGTCACTAACACACAACACCAGCTTAGGTTCAAAATAGCTAGATACAAAACTCAGGTCCCAAAAAATATAGAAAATAAAGAAAAAAGTTACACTACATTACAGATATTCCTAGTATAATTTAGGAAAATAAGAAATAAAGTTAACAGATAGACATTACAGTCTTCCATTATGCAAAAGAAAAGAAAATAAGCCAAGTTATCTCTATATAACATAAGTTAAAAGATATCAAATACCTGGCAAAGTAAAGTCCTATCTTTTCACCAATGCCATCACTTTACAGTTAAAATAATTCCAGAGAAATTTCCTTTCCCTATCAAATATTTAAGTTTACTGAATTGCTTCTTTGAGCTGTGAGCTGCAAAGATTTTTTTTTGATAACTCACGCAACTGAGATCTTAGACTTTCTCAGCTGCAAATAACCAATGCAAACCTTCCTGGTCTAGGAGTTTTTACAAACTGAAATCCTTCCATTGAGGTAATTTATTCCCTTAGCTGCTATGAACAAACTCTTTCTTTCCAGGAGCTATTATTTTTGCATCTAACTTCAGTCAGTTCGTTTTCAAACTGAACTCAGGAGCTCATAGCTATTAAAAAAAAACAAAGTCTGGCCCCAGCTTCTGACAGTTAAGGCTCAATATCTTTTTTCCCTTCTGCTATAAATCCCCCACAACATACACAAACTTCTATTAACGTTCCAGGACACATTTAGTCATCTACTCTCTATAAGCTAGTTTAAAATCATGGTTCCAAAAAGACTGACCTAGTTAATTGTTCAATGGACTAAACTGATATGCCACTAGTTAAAAATCAAACGCTAAATAATTTATTAATACTGGTATATAAAGCGCAAGACTTTCATCACAGTATGTACTTTGCCTCCACTGGCCAACAATGCAGGACTATCTTGTGTTTAGCACAGTAGAAGCACTTGCCATTGCTGGAACCTTGTGGTGTTTATGCTACTGACTCCATTTTTAAAAACAAACTGATTAAAAACAAACATTTTAAACACAGCAAGACGGAAATCACCCTTCACAGATCTCGTTGCTGAAGAATTCCAAAGAAGATACGTGACTGAGGCAAAGTGGCACAAATCCTTCTTGCGGACAGGAACATGAAGGTCCTGATGGACAGACTGGTGGGAAGGAATGATATTCCCTTTCCCTTGAGAAAAGAGATAGACAAAGCCATGACATCAGACTCTGCCAGCCAGGTCCAAAGTTGCCACCTGGGTCAGTGCCACTTCCATGGTCAAAAGAAATGCACAGTAATGCCACAAGGACCTTCTGTGTTCTACTAGGGTAAGTGCTAACCATCTTCTCTCTCATACCTCACAATCCTATGACTCTAGTAACTCACCCACCTCTTTCCAAAACACTTGGTCTACCCCACTTAATATTGCTGCCCTCTGCACGTCCTGCTCAACCACCAGGGACACCTCGCCACCTTTCCTGCTCTTGCAGCAACACATGCAGCTGCACCAATCACTTCCATCTCACCCTTTGTCCCATTGCAGGAAAAGTTGACCCACAGTTGAGCTGAGATGGCTATCCTTCAACTCTTCGCCCTAGATGAGGAGAAATATGTGAGTTGGTGGAAGAGGGTAAGAGACTGTTTACCTGGTGATGCCAAAATTCTCATGTCCTGGTAATTTATGATGCTTCATTTGTGCTATTCTGTTCTGCTCTCCCATTGGTACCACATCTTGTACCATGTGCCCTTGGAGCTGCTATGACATCCATATCCTTGAGAACGTTCAGGCGTTGAATGCCAGAATCTGGTTACTGGAAGACAAATGTGTATCTTTTAACACAGTGAAGCTGGCCAAGCAGAGGCTGATAGCCAAATTCAGTGCCCATGGGGATGGCCTCAACCGGGGTCTTGGGTTCATGTCACAGGTGACCCCACTACACTATACACAGACACACAGACACACAGACACACATACACACGCACACACACTCTCCTACTACTCACGCAGACCCTCTCTCATATGCTCACACATACATTCCCACACACACCCTCTCACAGACTTATACCCCTTTACACTCACATACACATACATACACATACTCTCTCACAGACACTCAATAACCTCCCCCCACCCACACACGCACACACACACACCCACATCACACATACACATATACGTTTGTGGGGTGAATTTGTACTTGCAGAATTACATTTTACTTTGCTCAAAAACTGCACGAATCCATGGAAGAATCTGTAAATCCATTTTTCAGATTAGAGTCAGTCTGACCATTGTGGCACAGACAGTCTCACACAGGGAAGCTCACACCTTCAATGCATTATCTGGGCCGACATGACACTAATTGTTAAAGTTCACTTGAGAATGTAACTTTTTAAAAATGTTTTGCGATTTACATATGAAAGAACTGGAACCAACATGGTCATTCTAAAAGATGAGAGACTTAACAAACACTCCAGGTCTTTTTCAGCATATAATTTCAGTTACATCACACTGTAAACTTGTGCTATAAATTCTGTGTCTCACAATCTTATTCACCACAACCATCTGATGAAGGAGCGTCGCTCTGAAAGCTAGTGCTTCCAAATAAACCTGTTGGACTATAACCTGGTGCTGTGTGATTTTTAACCTTTGTACACACAAATAAAGTAGGAGATTGTAAGTGCAGTGGGGTCCCTTTAATTTTGTCTCTTCACTTATCATCCAAAAAAAGTAGCATTGCAAAAACGAGCATGTTGTGAAATGCTTACAGTTCAACATGAGAGGAAAGCAGCTTCTGACCCTTGTGCAACCAATGAAACCTTGGAACGTTTTTAGGAAACGTGGACTGCAGGTTCCCAGTGATGATGCCTGCTTCACAGAGATTACTACATGAAACTTGTAATGATCATTGGCATGGCCAGGAGTTATAATCTACATAGTTGACAAATGCTTGGGCGAGACTTGCAGAATGTTACGAAACGCAGATGACTTGAATCTGCTATCTGTAAGTGCCTGATTAATGCAATTGTCCTTTGAAGAACCTCACATCACAACACAAGTGGAACACACAGCCACAGGCAAAACAAACTTACTTCACCCACTCTGAGTATATTGCCAGCTGTTTTCCATGTTTATTGCACAACTGAGAATCGGATGAAGGTGGGACGCTTTCTGCTTGACTTTCTCAGAGAGAGAGAGAGAGAGGCAGAGAGTGTTGCAGGCTGCGCCTGTTATTCCCAGCACGCACTGACTTCACACACTTCACCTTCCTTTCTGCACTCCAGTTCCTGTTATCCCAGTCAGGTTTGAGCTCCTCACACTCCCCCTTTTTAGAATTGTTCCTCTCCTCAATTTACCCCCAAGCACTAGGATTATCAGTTAGTGATGCCCAACACAGTCGGACACTGTCTCCCTCACATTGAAGCCAGGATGGTGGTAACTACCAACAAAATCTCCTTCCAAAGTATCCCAGTACCTTTCAATACACTCTCATCCCAGAGCCTTCTATGTAGAGTTGCCCCTTCACATTGATTGTCCTCTCTGCTTCCCAGCACGCAGCCTCATTTCTCCACACTAGTCTTCCCCAACATGGCACTTGCTCTCAATACCCTCGTTTGGTGGTGGGGGTGGGGTAGGGGGGAGGGGGCTTCTATCAAACCTACAGGACTGACCACTCCAGGACTATATCAACATAAATCCTTGGACTTTGATTATGCTGAACGGCTGACTGACAGGTGGTGAACCCCCTGGACTAAGGTCAGACGGTGCCCTTGACTGACCATGGCTGGATCCTCTAACTAGCCATAGCTTCCTCTTGAATGGACTAAGGCCTACTCCCCTTTGACATGGCCATTTTGGTTGCAGTACATGCAGTGTTAAAAATCACGCAACACCAGGTAATAGTCCAACAGATTTATTTGGAAGGACTAGCTTTCAGAGCACTGCTCCTTCATCAGGCAGCTAGTAGGGCAGGTTCATAAGACACAGAATTCATGGCAGAAGATCACAGTGTCATGCAACTGAAACAATGCATTGAACAAACCTAGATTGCTGTTAAGTATTCCATCTTTTAGAATGAACTGCAGGTTTCAGTTCATTAATATATAAATCCCAGAACTTCTTTCAAGTCACATTCTCAAAGATAATTTAAGATTTTATTAAAGAAAGGTGACATTTCAGCTCAGACAATGTATTAAAGGTGTGAGGTTAGAGTCTGCCTGTATCCCAACCTTGAGCCAGGCTAGTTCTATTTCCAAAATGTTACATGGACGGACTGCCTGCAATGACTGACTGGAGATTGTGTGCTTTTTGAACAAAATAGAATGTATCTATTCTGCACTTGCAAATTCACTGCATTGTCTTATACATGTGTGTGTGCATGTGAGGGAGAGGGAGAAAGAGAGAAAGAGAGAGAGAGAGAGGGAGGTAATGTGTGTGTGTGTTTGGGAGAGTGTATGTGTGTGTGTGTGTTTGGGAGAGAGTGTGTGTGTGCATGTGAGCATGTGAGTGTGAGTGCGTGAGAATGTGTGTGCGTGCTTGGTAGAGGAGACCACATTGAGAGCAATGGACACAATAAATGAGGTGTTTGGATGTGTAGGAAAATCTCTGCAGGATATGGAAGGATCCTTTGGGGCTTTGGACAGAGGTGAGGTGGGAGGTGTGTGCGTAGGTTTTACACCTCTTGCTGCAGCCAGGGAAACTGCCGGGAGTGGAGGGTGGGCTGGTGGGGGGTCATGGACCTAACAAGGGAGTCGCAGAGGGAATGGACTTTGCAGAACACAGATGGGGGTGGGGAGTGAATTATATCTCTGGTGGTGATTGTAGGTGGTGGAAATGATTGGGGATAGTCTGGAGATTAATGGGATGGAAGGTGAGGACCAGGGGTCCATTGTTATCAATGTCGACTCCTATACATTGGGGAGACAGGATGCCAACTCGCAGAATATTTCAGGGATCATCTCTGGAACACATGCACCAAACAACCCCACTGCTCTGTGGCTGACCACATCCCCTCCCACTCCGCAAGTCCTGGGCCTCCTCCACCGTCAAATCCAAGCCATCCGACATCTGAAGGAAGAATGCCCTATCTTCCGCCTTGGGACCCTCCAACCACATGGCATCAACGTCGACTTCACCAGTTTCCTCATCTCCCCTACCCGCACCTCAGCCCAGGTCCAACCCTCCAACTCGGCACCGCCTTCTTGAACTGTCCTACCTGTCCATCTTCCTTCCCACCTATTTGTTCCACCCTCTCCTCCAACCGACCACCATCATCCCCCACCCATCACATTCCTAGCTACCTTCCCCCCAGCCCCACCCCCACCCTCTTATTTATCTCTCAATGCCCTTTCCCTACCTCATGCCCCTACTCCCACCTTCCTGATGAAGGGTCTACGTCCGAGACGTTGACTCTTATGCTCCTCAGATACTGCTTGACATGCTGTGCTTTTCCAGCGCCACACTCTTGGACTCTGATCTCCCGCATCTGCAGTCCTCACTTTCTCTCAAGGACAGCATAACCTTGTAAAAGGAGCACAACATTTACTATACTTTTCCAACTTGCCCACCATTGCCTGTGCTGTTCAGAGTTGTGGAAAATTCACCCCGTCATATCATGGTTGCTTCAACTGCCCTCTGAAATGTTGTGGTAAACCACTCAGTTCAAGGGTACTTTGGGATGGGCAAGAAATGTCGACTTTGTCTGTAGTGGCCAGGTCTCAAGAAAGGAAGAATTTTAAAAATAGATATGTTTGTGAAGTGTGAGTGTACGTTGTACAGTATGTAGCACATGCAATAAAACTTCAATTATTGTCTAGGATATACCGAGTAACATGAACAAGAATTTATAATTGAGTGTTGATGGTGAATACCCTTGCCAACTTTTATAGGTGCGCGAACGAGAGCATTCTGTCTGGATGTATCACTACCTGGCATGGCAAGATCGGAGACGGTTACAGAGAGTGGTGAACTCGGCCCGGACAATCACAAAGGCCAACCTCCCATCTATAGAATCCATTTACCAGGCCCGCTGTCAAGGAAAGGCCAGCATTCTTAAAGATCCATCCCACCCTGGCAATGCTTTTCTTCAACCTCTACCATCAGGGAGAAGGTACAGAAGCCTGAACACATGCACCAGCCGGTTTCGAAACAGTTTCTACCCTACTGTTGTTAGAATACTGAATGGACTCACAAACTCTGAGCATTTGCCTGTACCTATGTTTTGCTTTTGCCGCTGTTTACCTATTAGTTACTTATCTATGCTACTTAACTCTGTGATCTGCCTGTATTGCTCGCAAGAAAAGCTTTTCGGTACACGTAACAATAAATTCAATTCAATTGTGGGATGATCTGATCAAAAAGCTTGAAATGCTTAAAGAGTTTGAGAGAGTAGATACAGCGAGCAGAAGCTCATAGGAACCTGAACGCTGTTGGCTAAGGCAAGAATGGGGCAGAGTCGCGTAAGTCCAGCAAGTGTGTTGCTGGAAAAGCACAGCAGGTCAGGCAGCATTCGAGGAGCAGGATTCCTGATGAAGGGCTCTGGTCCGAAATGTCGATTCTCCTGCTGCTCGGATGCTGCCTGACCTGCTGTGCTTTTCCAGCAACACACTCTCTCCTCTGATCTCCAGCATCTGCAGACCTCACTGTCTCCTAAGTCCAGCAAGGTCTATTTTGACATCAGGTGCAACATCTTTTAATTTGGTTTTGGGCATCAAGGCAAGAATCTTGCAAGGAAGTGCCTCTTAATGTGGAGCATCACTCGCTAATGACCTTAATAACTGCACATCACACCATAGTAATGTGCAATGCCCTATCCTGTGGCCTGCTGATGGACAGTGAGAATCATCGACATGGATGCCAGAGTAAGTACCTAGTGACTTCAAATGGCCATTGACTATGAAGAGGCTCTATGTGGCTGACCACTCAAAAGCATCTCAGGGGGCACAATCCATGGGCACCAGCTGCACGCGCTGCCAGGGACACTGTGCCGGAGTAGGAATGGAGACTTGGTGCAATTGGAGACATTACCCTCTCAATGGCTGTGAAAGTGCCAGCTGTGCTGAATCGCTAAATGACTGTCCCCTTGCAGGGAGCACTAGGTGAGCCTGTGTAAGATCTCTCGTCCGTGCAATCACAAATACACCTTGCAAATACTGGCCACAAGCAATCGTTGATCATGACAAATTAACTTGGACAATCTCTGTGACGTAGAAGTGACCACACGCAATCTTAAAAGTGTAGGCGCACGTGAGGACTGCAGATGCTGGAGAAATCAGAGTTGAAGTGTGTGGTGCTGGAAAAGCACAGCAGCTCAGGCAGCATCCGAGGAGCAGGAGAATCGACGTTCATCAGGGAATGGGGCTTGTGAGCTGAGGGGGTAAGGTGGGGGGAGGGGAAATGAGGAAACTGGTGAAATCTACATTAATGCCGTGAGATTGGAGTGTCCCGAGGCGGAAGATGAGGCGTTCTTCCTCCAAGCGTTGGGTGGTTAGGGAGTTGTAATGGAGGAGGCCCAGGACCTGCATTTCTTTGGCAGGGTGGGAGGGGGAGTTGAAGTGTTTGGCCACGGGCCAGTGGGATTGGCTGGTGCGGGTGTCCCGGAGATGTTCCCTGAAGCGCTCTGCGAGTAGGTGTCCTGTCTCCCCGACATAGAGGAGACCGTGTTGGAAGCAATAAACACAGTAAGTGACACGTGTGGAAGTGCCGATAAAACTCTGGTGGATGTGGAAGGCTCCTTTGGGGCCTTGGACGGAGATGAGGGTGGAGGTGTGGGCCCAGGTTTTGCAATTCCTGCGGTGGCAGGGGAAGGTGCCAGGAGTGTCACCTGTAGTTGCTAATTCTCAAAGATATTCCACTAGTATCATTGCAGCATAAGTGTGCAAAACTGCTATCCTCACACAGTGAGCTGAGGTCAGAAAAGAGCTCACCAGCAAGCAGGAAGGTGGTTTGAATTGTGTCTACTTCAACGTGAGGAGCGTCTAGAATAAGATGGATGAACTTGCAGCATGGGTTGGTATCTGGGACTTCAATTTTGTGGCTATTTCGGAGACATGGGTAGAGCAGGGACTGGAATGGTTGGTGCAGGTTCTGGGATTTAGATGTTTCATTAAGAACAGAGAAGATGGTAAAAAAACAGGGGAGATGTGGCATTATTAGTCAAGAAAAGTATAATGGTACTGTTTGAGAACTCATCTACTGAGGTAGTATGGGCTGTGGTTAGAAACAGGATGGAGAGATCACCCTGTTGAGAATTTTCTATAGGCCTCTAAATAGTTCCAGAGTTGTAGAGGAAAGGATAACAAAGATAATTCTGAACAGGAGCAAGAGTAAAAGAGTACTTGTTATGGGGGAATTTCACTATCCAAATATTGACTAGAAATACTATAGCTCAAGTACTTTAGATGAGTCAGTTTTTGTCCAATGTGTGCAGGATCGTTTCCTGACACGGTATACAGACAAGCCAACAAGGGACCAGGCCACAATGGATTTGGTACTGGGTAATGAACCCAACCAGATGTCACATTTGGAGGTAGGTGAGCACTTTGGTGATAGTGACCACAATTTGGTTATGTTAACTTTAGCGATGGAAAGGACAGGTATATTACGCAGGGTAAGAGTTATTGCTGGGGGAAAGGCAATTATGATGTGATTAGGTAAGATTTAGAATGCATAGGATGGGGAAGGAAACTGCAGTGAATAGACACACTTGAAATGTAGAGCTTATTCAAGGAACTGCTACTGCAGGTCTTTGATAAGTATGTACCTGTCAGGGAGGGAGGATGTGGTTGAATGAGGGAGCCGTGGTTTACTAAGGAAGTTGAATCTCTTGTCAATAGGAAAAAGAAGGTTTATGTTAGGATGAGATGTGAAGGCTCTGTTAGGGTAGTTGAGAGTTACAAGTTAGCCAGGAAGGACCTAAAGAGAGAGCTCAGAAGAGCCAAGAGGGGACATGAGAAGTCATTGGCAGGTAGGATCAAGGAAAATCCTAAAGCTTTCTATTGGTATATCAGGAAGAAATGGATGACTTGAGAAAGATTAGGGCCAATCAAAGACAGCAGCAGGAAGTTGTGTGTGGAGTCCGAGGAGATGGGGAAGCACTAAATGAATAGTTTTTGTCAGTAATCACATTGGAAAAAGTCAATGTTGTTGAGGAGAATTGAGATACAGGCTACTACACTAGACAGGATTGAAGTTCATAAGGAGAAGGTGTTAGCAATTCTGGAAAGTGTGAAAATAGATATGTTCCCTGGGCTGGCTACGATTTATCCTAGGATTCTCTGGGAAGCCTGGGAGGAGATTTCAGAGCCTTTGACTTTGATCTCTATGTCAACATTGTGTACAGGAATAGTGCCAGAAGACTGGAGGATAGCAAATGTTCAAGAAGAGGAGCAGAGACAACCCTGGAAATTATAGACCAGCGCGCCTTACTTCGTTTGTGGGTAAAGTATCGGTAAAGGTTATTAGAAATAGGATTTATAATCATCTAGAAAGGAATAAGTTGATTCTGGATAGTCAACACGGTTTTGGGAAGGGTAGGTCATGCCTCACAAACCTTATTGAGTTCTTTGAGAAGGTGACCAAACAGGTGGATGGGGGTAAAGTGGTTGATGTGGTGTATATGGATTTCAGTAAGGCGTTCGATAAGGTTCTCCACGATAGGCTATTGCATAAAATACAGAGACATGGGATTGAGGGTGATTTTGTGGTTTAGATCAGAAATTGGCTAGCTGTAAGAAGACAGATCGCTGGTGGTTGATGGGAAATGTTCATCCTGGAGTTCAGTTACTAGTGGTGTACGCAAGGATCTGTTTTGGGGCCACTGCTGTTTCTCATTTTTATAAATGACCTGGATGAGGACGTAGAAGGATGGGTTAGTAAATTTTTGGATGACACTAAGATCAGGGGAGTTGTGGATAGTGCTGAAGGATGTTGCAGGTTACAGAGGGGCATAGACAAGCTGCGGAGCTGGGCTGAGAAGGGGCAAATGGAGTTTAATGCGGAAAAATGTGAGGTGATTCACATTGGAAGGAGCAACAGGAATAAAGTACTGGGCTAATGGTAAGAGTTTTGGAATTGTAGATGAGCAGAGAGATCTCGGTGCCCCTGTACGTAGATCCCTGAAAGCTGCCACCCAGGTTGATAGGGTTGTTAAGAAGGCATACAGTGTGTTAGCATCTATTGGTAGAGGGATTGAGTTTCGGATCCACGAGGTCATGCTGCAGCTGTACAAAACTCTGGTGCGGCTACACTTGGAGTATTGTCTATTGTTCTGGTCACCACATTATAGGAAGGATGTGGAAGCTTTGGAAAGGGTTCAGAGGAGATTTATTAGGATGTTGCCTGGTATGGAGAGAAGGTGTTATGAGGAAAGGCTGTTTTCATTAGAGAGAAGAAGGTTGAGAGATGACTTAATTGCGACATACAAGATAATCAGAGGGTTAGATAGGGTGGACAGTGAGAGTCTTTTTCCTCGGATGGTGAATGGTTAGCATTAGGGAACATGGCTTTAAATTGAGGGGTGGTAGATATAGGACAGATGTCAGAGGTAGTTTCTTTACTCGGAGAGTAGTAGGGGCATGGAATGCACTGCGTGCAACAGTAGTAGACTCACCAACTTTAAGGGCATTTAAATGGTCACTGGATAGACATATGGAAGAAATTGGAATAGAGTAGGATAGATGGGCTTCAGATTGGTTCCACAGATTGGCACAACATTGAGGGCTGAAGGGCCTGTACTGCGCTGTGATGTTCTATGTTCTAAGTTCTATGAACTGTAAGTATGTGAGAATATGGACCAATATATTCAGTGCTACTTTTTGAAGGTGACTAGGGAGGGATGAGAAAGGAGGGAGGACCTACTTCTACAGTTGTGACACTGCAGTTACAATACTATAATTTGGTATGGCACGGTGGCTCAGTGGTTCTCGAGCTGCCTCACAACGCCAGGGACTCAGGTTTGATCCTAAGCCTGAGCAACTTTCTGTGTGGAATTTGCACGCTCTCCCTGTGTCTGTGTGGCTTTCCTCCCAGTGCTCCGGTTTCTTCCCACAGTCCAAAGATGTGCAGGTTAGGTGGATTAACCATAGGGTCACAGGGATAGGGTGGGTGAGCAGGACAGTTGGTGCAGGCTTGATAGGCTGAATGTCCTCTTAAAAGGCATCTGAGGGGCAACTTCCTTCATGTAGAGGGTGGTGAGTGTATAGAATGAGCTGCCAGAGGAACTGTTGGAGGCTGGCACAATAACAACATTTAAAAGGCATCTGGATGAGTATATGAATAAGAAAGGCTGGGAAATGGGACGAGATTAATTTACAATATCTGGTCTGCATGGGCGGGTTTGACCGAAGGGTTTGTTTCTGTGCTGTGCATGTCTATAACTCTCTAACTCTTCTGCACCGTTAGATTCTATAATATCCCAATGTATTTGAACAACTTGGTGTGCACTGCATACATCAACATTATACATAGGTATAATAGGTCAGAGGTCCATGTTGAGGTATTTCATCATCTCCCATGTTCTACACCAAAGACAGAGCAGAATAACCAAGGACATACAAATGTGTCTGCGAGCCCATGAGCAACAAACCTCCATTGGCTGCGAAATTGCCTTGAGAAGCCATTTAAGAAGCTACCTTAGCAATTGGAGGAGGTTTAGAAGGCCCAGAGTTTACCCTGCTCACTGTCAATCCCTGTCAAGCCTGAAGCTCAGTGTCAGTGCAGACTGGGAATGTCCCGGGATACCGTATTGTGTCAGATGCTGGGGTAGAATGATCATAGAATCCCTACAGTGTGGAAACGGGCCCTTCAGCCCAACAGGTCCACACCGACCCTCCGAAGAGTAACCCACCGACCCATTCCCCTACACTTAGCCTCTGACTAATGCGCCTTACACATCCCTGAACAAACCTGACCTGCACATCTTTGGATTGTGGGAGGAAACCGGAGCACCCGGAGGAAACACGTGCAGCCATGGGGAGAATGTGCAAATTCCCGACAGACAGTCTCCCGAGGCTGGAATCGAACCAGAATCCCTGGTGATGTGAGGCAGCAGTGCTAACCACTGAGCCACTGTACCCCCTACCCCACTTCACTTGTGCTGGGAAGGAATGGGTGGCCATCCCATCTCAGTGGCTGTCAAAATAACAGCAGAACTTCCTTGTTACAGGACTGACAACCAATGATTAGTGACTCTTCAATAGAACCCACTAAATGAAGCTCAACCACAAGGCCTCAGTGTGACACAGGCGGTAGCGTTCCTCAAGGTGAAGTGCTGCTATCCTGTAAGCTTTGCTTTCCTATGGTCTGTTCAACTTGTTTACTTAATGGGACTAACAATGAGATGTGGTTTTACTGTGAGACGTGGTTTATTATCGTTGAAACGCAAGAAACACATATATACACCTTCACAAAACCAGTATTGCCATCTAATATCCTGAGTAACCTTAAAGTTCTTAAATTTCTATGCCCACACAATAGTTTAAAATCTGCTTTGGGAGAACAAGTTGTTAAAAAGCATATCCTACCCCGATTATAGCTGGTCAAACTGGGATTGAAGCTGTTCTTTCCACTCCCAAGGTTCCTGCTTCTTGGTCCTGCTGTTCTCTGGAGCGTGTGTGTAGCCGACTCTACTGAAACTCAGTTCCACCCGAAAGCTTGCAGCATTGACTCATCAAACAGCCCATTCAGTAGTCAGTCACGGTGAATGGCTTGCATATCAGTCTAGCTTGATCCAATTTGACAGTGAATGCTGCAATCTTCCTGGCTTGAATATCTCAGTTCCACTGTCTAACACCTATCCAATATAATCAAACAGGGGAACCACTTTGCAGAGTCATCACGACTCCAAACGTTAGCTTGCTCTCTCTCCATGGACACTGCCTGAACCAGCATTTATTGCTTTCAGTGCAGATTCCAGCATCTGCAGTAACTTGCTCCTACATCTGGTTTGCATGCCTATCTGTGTGCTGTGATCCAATTCCCAGCACGCTATTTGGTTGGCCAGTTTTCCCAGCATGCCATTCAATTGACCAGAATTGCTTTCAGTGTCCCAAAAGAGCTGTTATTTTATTTAAAAGGGACATTCCACTACCTACAGGATGAGCGCTGATGAAGGCCATTCCATCTCAGTGGCTGTCAAAATAACAGCAGAACTTCCTTGTTACGGGACTGGCAACCAATGATTAGTGACTCTTCAACAGAACCCACTAAGTGAAGCTCAACCACAAGGCCTCAGTGTGACACAGGTGGTAGAGTTCCTCAAGGTGAAGTGCTGCTATCCTGTAAGCTTTGCTTTCCTATGGTCTGTTCAACTTGTTTACTTAGTGGGACTTGAAAGTTAGCTTGCTCTCTTTCCATGGATACTGCCTGACCTGCTGTGATTTCCAACATCTTTTCGTCACCACAACCTACAGTACACTCACAGAGTGTGCCACATAATCCTGACATGCTGTGCTATGCACAACCACAGTTGTCGAAACAGGGATGTCACTGTCACCGTGGAGCTGTTTACTTGGACAAACAAATGCAGCCTCCTTATCCATCTTTCCTGCCTCACAATAAAGATTACCACTAAAAAACAAACTCCTTGAATGCTTTGTCACATCTTCTGCCTGCCTTCCCCAGTTAGGAATATCGGTGTTGCCCATTTTGATGGGTGTTAGGGAAGAAGTAACACTCATTCAGGAAGGGTTCTAACGTTACATGAAGTTAGATCTGAGGCTTCTTTCATGACCAGGAGCTGAGAACTGGGAAATGAGTTTTGCTGTGGCCATTATCACTCTGAGAGGTGTACAGACACAGACTCGCCTCACCTACCCATTACTGTTCAGCCTTCATTATCTGCAAATTCACATACAGTAGTCCCCCTGTATCCGCAGGTGATACGTTCCAAGACCTACTGTGAATGCCTGAAACTGCAGATAGTAGCAAACCCTATATATAAGTCATGTTTCGTTAACATACATACCCATGATAAAGTTTAATTGATAAATTACACACAATAAGACATTACCAACATTAAATAATAAGAAAATACTCTGTATGTTATTAAACTTGTGTTCTCTGTCTCTCGAATGAACGGGATTCTGACCTTTTAGCTTAACCCTCAAGGGACGAAGGAGCAATGAAAAGAAATGAATTGTTTATTTCCATTTAATATTTTCAGGCCCCGGTAAACTGCAGATAACTGAAACCACAGAAACCAAGTTCACAGATATGGGGGTGCTACTGTATGCTGCTAAATGAGCATGCAATGCTTCACTCTAATGTCTGACATGACCGGTGCTGTCATTAAAACATTCCTTCCCACCAAAGCCCTGCACTGAGGCAGAGTGTGGATATTAATGGATATTACCCAGCCTTAAAGGAGCACCCACTCCCGTGTGAGGCAAATAGTTGGAATGATCTTTTGTCCCCAAAATCATAGAATCCCTTCAGTGCAGATCAAGACCATTCAGCCCATCAAGTCCTGACCAAACCTCAGAAGAGTATCCCACCCAAACCTATCCCCATAACCCCACATTCTACCATGGGTGATCCACCAAGCCTGCACACGACAGGGCAATTTATTTTAGTGCGCCTAACTGAATATTGTTGGACCTTGGGAGGAAACCAGAATACCCAGAGGAAACCCATGCAGACTCAGGGAGAACATGCAAACTCCACACACACAGTCACCCATGGTGAGACTTGAACCTGGGTCCCTGGCACTGTAAGGCAAGAGTGCTAACCACTGAACCACCCTGGAGTGTGGAGATTGAAATAACCTCCCTCGGAGCCACAATTCCACCTTCGCAGAGGTAAAGGGAACATGGAAATAGCGGAGGATGTTTTCGCCTTCTGGGTTATGGGCCTAACATGCTCCCGTTTGTGCCATTCTGCTACCGCAGAAAAATGTGTTTCTGCAATTAAGTAGCTTTCCTTTCCAACAGCAAAAAATCTACATTCAACAATGGTGTCTTCACCCAACCCAGATCCCTTGGAGGCAAGTATCAATTGGGTCCAGATACTGCCAGTCCTGCTGAGTTTCTCCAGCAATTTCAGATTTTGTTTCACATTTCCAGCATCCACACTTCTTTGTTTTGTAGCAATTAAGTCTGCTGCCTGGTTTGTTGTACTTAATGCTGTGTAACTGTATTGTGCAGAAAGTGAGGTTCCTCCTGCTCAATGTCATCATCTTCCTCTTCAGAAGACTGCTGCTGCTCTCCCAGCTCCTCTGTCACCATCTCACTCATCACACACACACAACACACTCATACCACACACACACAACACACCGCGCACACACAAACACATACTCATACACACCACACACACATAAACATACACTCATACACACCACACACACGCACACACACACACAAAACACAAACACACACACACACTCTCTCTCACAC
>NC_057719.1:80957698-80968048 GCF_004010195.1 Chiloscyllium plagiosum
CTTACGTAGGTCAAAAGCGAGCTAATTGGTAATTTTTAATGTCCGGAAGGTCTACTCCCCCCAGTCCGTGAGGCAACTGCAGTTTGGCTAATTTAATGAGGGGCCGTTTACGGTGCCAGATAAAGGAGCTGAGCCAACCGTTCAGTCTCCTGAGTGTTTGTTTATTGAAAATCAGGGGGAGTATAGCAAACAAGGGAGAATATTTAACTTAATATGCGCTATCCAACCCAACCATGAGACTGGAAGTGCCTCCCATCTTTGGAGATCTTGTTTAATTTTTTCAAATAATTGAGTAAAATTGGCTTTGAACAGCCAATCCAGAACTGGAGTAATGAATATGCCCAAATACACAAACCCCCCCTGTGACCACCTAAATGGGAACCTATAGTCACTTTCAAGAGCCAACTCTTTCGTAAGACCACCCATAGGCATAGCCTCTGATTTAGCAAAATTAATCTTATACCCTGAAAAAGTGCCAAACACGTGAATGCATTGTATCAGGAAAGGCACTGAAGCTGCTGGATTCTTCAAGAAAATTAGAACATCGTCTGCATACAGCGAGATCTTATGTAATTTTGACCCCACTTCTGGAGCTGATACATTGAGATCCCCATGAATGGCCTCTGCCAACAGTTCAGTCACCAGCATAAAAAGTAATGGTGAAAGGGGACAGAAATATTTAAATTACTTGATCATACCCTGTTGGTAATGACCGCCGCAAGAGGTACACTGTAGGGAACCTTTACCCATCTTATGAAAACTTCGCCCAGACCAATCCGGTCTAGAGTATAGAAAAGGTACGGCCATTCAACTCGGTCAAATGCCTTCTCTGCATCTAAAGAAATCACCAATCCCTGTATTGACTGCTGTTGGCATGCTTGAATTACGTTAAGCAGCCTCCTAGCATTATTGGAAGATCTGCGACCCTTTATGAAGCCCGTCTGATCCTCTTTAATAATAGAGGGTAACACAGTCTCCAGCCTTAACGCAAGAGTCTTAGAGAGGATCTTAAAGTCCACATTAAGACTTTAAGTGGCGCCTTTCCACTCTGAAGCTGCCTCACAGCTTCCTGCACTTCTTGCTCTGATATTGGGGCATTTAGAAAGGACTGTTGTTCGGGAACTTCAGATCTTTAAAAAAAGATTCCATTTTGGCCTGCCCCTCCTCCCAATTCTCAGACTGATCTAACTTAGAGTAAAATCTCTGGAACGCCACATTAATCTTTTTAGAATCACATCTTAGGTTCCCAGACCCTTCCCTAATCGCTGTAATGGTTTGTGGGGCACTTCTCTTTCTGGCAAGGTATGCTAAGTATTTGCCCGGCTTGTCACCATGCTCGTATAACCTTTGCTTTGCAAAAACCAGCTCCTTCTTTGCTGTTTGCATGAGCACGGAATTTAGTGTAGACTGCAGTGAGGTAATCCTCTATAGTTTGACCAATGAGGGTCAGTCAAAATAGGCCTTCAACCGTGCTTCAAGGAGACGTTGCTGCTCACCCTTCTGCCGCTTCCTACTGGTGGAATATGAAATAACTAACCCCCTGGCATAAGCTTTGGCAGTTTCCCAGAGAACAAATCAACCGAGCCTATGTTGATGTCCAGGAATGCCTGAAATTCCCTCGAGAAATACTCCACAAACTTACTGTCCATGAGGATAAAGGGGTCCATTTGTCAGTACCTTGAATCCACTGTAACGTCCTTAGTCTTAACCATGAGGTACACTGGAGCATGATCAGAGATGGCAATATTACCAATCGTACAGGATGCCACCAGATCCAGGGTTACCGCAGGGGTCAGAAAAAAATCAATCCTCGTGTGACATCTGTGCGGATTGGATAAAAACGTGAAATCCTTACCTGTAGGGTGGACACACCTCCAGACGTCCAACAACCCTAATTCCCCACACAAACCCAATAACTGTTTAGTTTGTGCAGAGGGTATCGAGGGACCTTTAGGCAACCTGTTCTACTGTGAGGTCCATGAGCAGTTAAAATCTCCCCCTATAATGATTCCAACAATTTAAATGAGAGATTTTTCCTAACCAATATAGCCACTCCCCTACTTCTGGTATTAAATGATGAAAAATAAACTCGGTCAAAGCCATTCTGCTGTAATTTTAGATGCTCCTTGTCATCCAAATGTGTCTCCTGTAATAAACCAATATCCATCTTCTCCTTTCTAAGACTCAAGAGTACCTTCTTCCTCTTAATTGGTGAGTGATTTCTCTTGATATTCCAGGTACACCATTTAATCAAATCACTAGCCATAATCTTCTGCAATTACATTTAAATTCCAGAGAGGAGGAACCCAAACCACAAATTGCTGAGCCATAGTGTTGCATGGTCCACCAAATATAAAAACTACATAAACTAAAACCACTAACATTTAACAAACATACAAAATTATTAAAAATAAAAAACAACAAAAACCAGGAAACAAACCAACATATAAAGTGCCAATAGCGCTGAGAGGGGGCAACTACCTGTCTCAAACTGCCCATAAATAGGCTTCTAACCATCTCAACCTCCTTCACTTCTCCCAGCTAGAGCCGCATCGCAAGCTAAAAAGAAAAACACCCCATAGAATATCAATATGAATGAAAAAACATTCTTTTATAAAAAAAAGGAATAAATACCCCACCCATCCTTTGGTATGTCCTAACTTAGAAATTTAAAATGTACATCTTAACCACCGCCAGACATAGTTTGAACCAAATTATTATCAATAGAGGAAAAAAAGGGGGATAAACAAAGCTCCAACCAGATTTCCTCCATTTCTTTTACAGAATAATAAACGTATATCCAAGCAACGATATTTATACATACTACAATTGTCTAAATTAGGTTAGTTTGTCCACAAATTCTCTTGCCTTCTCCGATGTGTCATGGATCCATCTAAGGTGACCGAAAGCACTGCCGGATATCTCAGGGAGTACTGAATCCCAAGCTCCTTCAGTCTTCTCTTGACACCATCATACAATTTTCGTTTCTGGATCACCGCTGCTGGAAAGTCCTGAAAAAACATGATCTTAGACCCCTTGTAAATTAGGGCCCTTGGATCCTTCCCCTGGAGTCTGGAAGCCTCCATGACTCTCTCCTTATCCCGGTAATGATGGAACCGCACCAGGAAAGGACGAGGGCGTTAACCCCGACCCGACCTCCGCCCTGCGACCCGGTGAGCCCTCTCTATCTTCAATCCTCTCATGCCAGTCTCCAAGTCAAGGAATTTCGGAAGCCAATCTTCAACAAATTCCGCAGGCTGCTCACCTTCCTTACCCTCAGGCAGACCGATGATCCGAATATTTTTTCTCCTGCCCCTGTTTTCAAGATCATCCACTTGGTCACGCAAATAACGAACTTGCGTCTTCAGGGCTAGGATCTCATCCTTGAATGAACTGGCATCAGCTTCCACCTTTGTGACCCTGTGCTCCACCTCATCCGTCCTCTTCTCCAGGTCTCCCAGCTGCTGCTCCTCTTGCTTCTGCAGCATGAGAGAGACTGGAGCCAGCTTCTCTTCAATCTGTTTCCCAGCATCTCGCGAAATTTCGAGAGCTGGTTCACCAGATCCTGGAGAGTAATCAGCTCCGAGGCTGCTGCAGGCTGAGCTGCAGACCCGGCCTCGGATGCTCCCCCTCCCTTTTTAGGCATTTCTGGACAGCTGAAAATACAGGTAAGTCAATTTTTAAATGTTCCTTGGGGCTCCAAAATCTTTCCAATGCCCCAAGAAATCCTGATGACCTGGGTTGGGCGGGTTAAAAGACTGTCCTGCTCCTGCTGCGATGCGAAGCTCTGCAGTGTGATCTTCTCAGATCGCCGCCATCTTAGATCCCCATGAACATAAAGGTTGAAGAATCCCTAACATTTGATGCAATCCAGGATGCTTCTTTGAGGTGAACAATGCATCAACAATATAACCTCTATCTTCCTTGGGATGTATGAAGAGCCTACTAACTATGACATGGTAGCCATTTTACCCAGTCCCTTAACTAAACTGACAGTCAGGCTGACATGTTGATTTAACGTGCATATGTATTGACAGTTGTGAGAGTAGAATGGAGTATCACCCATGCTGACTATGTGTCCTCAGAGCATTTTGTTTCCTTGCTATTGCACTAAACCTAGGCACAGTCCAGTCCTGTTGGCCTGGAAGGCTTTGGTGAATGACCCCAGGGGGGTCGAGGTCGCAGATGTGTTGAGAGGGTCCCGCACAGATACAGGCTCACTCTCTTCAGCTGTAACATCCACAGGCTTGGGGTTGACAGGTAAGGGGCCTGGGTCTCTGTGTCACCTAGTGCCAGACTTATACATGCCAGAGCCAGATAATATTGATTGTACACAAGTTTACTTGTTATCCTTGTATCTGTCTGTGCATTTGGACAGAGGTATTAATGGCCATAGCATAATCTTTTACCCGAGCAAGTGCCCAATCTCTGACAGTACTCTAAGTACCAATGACCTCAGGCATTTCTTCCTCAACCAACTGTAGAGACACTGATGTCCTCACCAGATATGGTCTCTTTGATTTTATTTGATTTTATTTATTGTAGTCACATGTACCTACGTACGGTGAAAAGCTTTGTTTTGTGAGGAGTACAGGCAAATCATAGCCAACAAGGACATAGAGATCAAAGAGTCCTTAGACAGAGTGAGGCATACAAGGTTACACTGCACAGGAGATGTGCACAAAGCAAGATCAATATATTTGAAGTTAGAGAGGTCTATTCATTAGCCTAATAACAGCAGGGAAGAAGCTGTTCTTGAACCTGTGTGTGTTCAAGCTTCTGCATCTACTACCTGAGAGAACAGGTTGTAGGAGAGCATTACTGGGGTGGGAGGGGTCTTTGATGATGTTGATAACCTTTCTGTGGCATGGAGTCCATGGGGGGAAGGTTTGCTTCCATGATGGTCTGGGCTGTGCATACAAACTTCTGTACTTTCTTACAATCCTGGGCAGAGCAGTTGCCGTACCAGGCCATTAGTCTTTTTCTGGTGCATCTGTAAAAGTTGGTAAGGATCCTTATGGTCATGCTAAGTTTCCCAAGCTGCCTGAGGAAGAAGGAGTTTTGTGGTACCTTCTTGACCATCGCATCTAATTGGGAAGCCCAGGACAGATTGTCGGTTATCGTTACTCCTAGGAATTTGACACTGTCCACCCTCTCAACCTCAGGTCTGTTGATGTAAATTGGAGCATGTTCTCCTTTCTTCCTGAAGTCAATGATCAGTTGTTTTGTTTTGCTGACATTTGACAAAGAGGTTGTAATCATTGCACCACAACACCAAGCCCTCTATCTCCTTTTTGTATTCTGATTCTTCATTGTTAGATATCTGTCCTACCACAGTGTTGTCAGCAATCTTGTAGATGGCATTTATTCAGAATATGGCTGCACAGGGAGCACAGTAGCATACATTCTTGCATACTTCATTGAATAAATGAGGGAACTTTTGATTCATTGAATGAATTAATTGTGTTTGATTCATCGATCGAAAGAATGATGATTTATTCATTGAATGAGAACACTCCAAGAATGTGTTGAGGATTATCATGGAGGAGGTACAGTTGTCAATCTTCACTGATCGCGGTCAGTGGATCAGGAAGCTAAGGATCCAGGTGCAGAGGTCTCAGAGATTTGAGATCAGTCTGGGGAGTATTACTGTGTTAAAGATGGAGCTATAGCTAATAAGCAGGATTCTGATGTACATGTCCTTAATTGTACAGATATTCCAGCAATGCTAGAGTCTAATCCAGATCAGTTTAATCCACTGAAGTGACAGTGTCTTAGTTGGTGGAGGGTGCAAGGGAAAGGCGTGCTGGTGCACCCTCTGAGGGATTTGTGATTTATTCCTCAGAGATAGAGGAAGAGCTGATGGGATGAGGGCTTGGACTCTCAGAGGCTGAGGGGTGACCTTATAGAGGTTTACAAAATTATAAGGGGCGTGGATAGGGTGAATAGGCAAAGTCTTTTCCCTGGGGTGGGGGAGTCCAGAACTAGAGGGCATTAGAATTAGGGTGAGTGGGGAAAGATATAAACGAGACCTAAGGGGCAGCTTTTTCACACAGAGAGTGATACATGTATGGAATGAGCTGCCAGAGGAAGAGATGGAGGCTGGTACAATTGCAACATTTAAGAGGCATTTGGATGGGTATATGAATAGGAAGGGTTTGGAGGGATATGGGCCGGGTACTGGCAGGTGGGACTAGATTGGGTTGGGATATCTGGTTGGCATGGACGGGTTGGACCGAAGGTTTGTTTCCGTGCTGTATATCTCTATGACTCTATAAGTGGAGTGTTGCTGGTGCCTGCATAAGATAATGGAGAGAACTGAAAGGGGTAAAAATTCAGGCATCTTGAAAGTATATTCACAGTGATGGTGATGGAAGAGTAGCACAGCACAACACAGTGTAGCTTACTCGATTGTTTCAATAGGGACATCTTGGCATTCCTCCAAGAACAGTTTTGATTCTTTCCAACATCAAGGATTTTCTCCTCATTGGAGGTGAGATGTTGATTGTCAGCCACTCATCTTGGCCCTCTCAGCCCACCATGCAATAGTTTCTACGTCTATAAGACAAAGGAAGGATTGTGTGAGATACAAATGGCTGGAAGAGCTGTTAGAGTTGATGCAGGAGCAGGAAGAGTAACTGTTGAGTGAATAGGAGGCACAGATAGCAGAAAGGGCAAGTAGTTTTGGATAATGGGGTGGGTGGGAGCCTCTGTGTGAAGATGCTTCACGCAAGCTAGTGTGCTTCCAATTAAACCTGTTGGACTATAACCCTGGTGTTGTGTGATTTTTAAAAGTGGTACACTGTTAGCTTTGGGTGGGAGGTGTGTGCAGATGGGGCATGGCAGCATTTACACTTGCAGAGTGCTGAAGATGATTAACCTTCTTACCGCATTGCTGCGCGTTCTTCCTGTGGAAATATCACTTACCCAGATGACTACTTCGCTCAATGCTGGTAGTGCCTAGTGGTGTGGCTCCCTCTGGTAGTCCTCAAGCTAGAGGAAGGCCCTTGTCTCCAGCACCCTGTCCACCAGGGCCTCCAGGTCCCCAAACATGAACCAGGGTGACAGCTTCTCTTGTTCAACTGTCCCTTTTAGGATAGCAGTCAAACAGCAACACTTCCATGGACAGTTTCTGCCTTACAGCGTTTGAAGTGTCTTGAAGTGAGTTTAAATTAGGTTAGATTCCCTACAGTTATGGAAACAGGCCATTTGGCCCAACCAGTCCACACCAACCCTCCAAAGAGAAACCCACCCAGACCCATCTCCCTCCGACTAATGCACCTAACACTATGGCCAATTCATCTCATTTGCACAACTTTGGACTGTGGGAGGAAACCCATGCAGACATTGGGCGAATGTGCAAACTCCACCTAGACAGTTGCCTGAGGCTAGAATCGAACAGTCCCTGGCGCTGTGAAGCAACAGTGCTAACCACTGAGCCACTGTGCTGCCCTGTTTAAGCATGGCACCTGGAAGGTCCCTGCAATGCCTCTGCGATCGGGTGGATCAACAAGTAGGACTCTGTGGGTACTGGATGCATAGTTAAGGGGGTGATTGCATGAAAAACCCCTGAAGCTCCCCAAAATTAACACTGCTGAAATATGGGGAGATTCAGTCCAATGTCCAGCATACTAACCCAACTTGTACCTGATTGCTGTCATATATTAAGACGTACTTGTGACTTCCCTCCACCATTATAAACCAAGTAAGACCTTAGGCTTGGTCAAGGAAAGAGGATGGTACCACAAACCAACCTAAACACAAGCTGCCAGTAGCTGACACTGCGCCCCATACAATTCACTCTGGAACCTCTGGAACACATACGATTCATTCGATATGAATCGAAAATGTGTTCCAGAGGTTCACTACTCTCCAAGTAAAGAATTACCTCCTCACGTCTTACCTGGCGTACTAAAACCTAAAATTGCAAATAAAAATAGAAATTGCTGCAAGAGCTCAGCAGGGTCTGACAGCATTTGTGAAGAGAGATCCAAGTTAACATTTCAGGTCCGGTGACCCTTCCTCATTAACTCGGATTTCTCTCCACGGGGGCTGCCAGACCTGCTGAGCTTTTCCAGCGAGTTCTGTTTTCGTTTCTGACTTACAGCATCGGTAGTTCTTTCAGTTTTCATTTAGAATTGCGAGTTTTGGTCTTCCCTGTTCCATTTGCCAATGCTTTACACTCGCACACAATCTGTTTAATTGGATCAAGCAACATATTTGCAAACAATCCATCCCGTTCATTTTATAATGCTCGATCAAATCAACCTGAAGTCTGTGCTTTTCTAAAATGAAGAGTTCCAGCTCATTTAGCCCCTCTTGAAAACTATGAATCAGTTCTGGCAAACTGCCAGGCAATGCGAACTGAAGCCCAAATTGTTGCCCTCTGTAATAAGCAATTCTATAGAAAGTGGAAGAAAGGAATCAGAAATCTTTTTCAGATCACTCCTCATGATATTTCGCCTTGCTAAGAAGTCAATTTCAGGTCAGTTCGTTAAATTGAAAACCAGCTCCAGATCCCAGATCTGCACAGACTGACATTTGAAGGGAAACAGAGATAGACGGGGATATGGATTGCTACAATCAATCTCCAATCATTTCAGGATTGAGTTTTTGGAGGATGCCAGGGGGAATATAGACCTTGTGTTTGCTGTTGATTGGTCATGAGGACACTAGTGCAGGGTTAGTGATTTATTGATAGCACTGCACTAAGAAAGTTGCCTTCAATCTCCTTTGATTGCCCACATTGTGTGTGTTTCCCATGCCCTCCTATTTTATTTCTTGCAGCCAAGGTTTAAAAGTATAGGTTTTTCAAAGTTGAGTTTGTGGATCTAGAGAGTCCATTTCGCTTTTGTACGCAACATGTTTTCATTTAATTGCCATTTAGCACTTTCCTTCTTCTGTGAATAATTCTATCTCATTACAGACGGTTCTAACAGATTCACCAGACTTATATCCGTGCTGAATAGGTTAAGTTGTGAGGATCATTGCATATTCATTGGAGTACAGAAAACTGAAGGGTGCAATAATTGAGGTGTTTCCTGCCATTAAAGGATTTGATGGGATTGATGAAGTAAAACTATTTCCTCTGGTGGGTAAATACAGATCAAGAATCCAGGGGATGAGGACGGGTCATCAGAACCTCTGAATTAGAGCTAAAGATCTCAGGAACCAACCCTTCACACAAATAGACAGTGAGTATCTGGAACCCTGTCCCCCAAAAGGCTGATCACTTGAAAACTCAGATTTACAGAGGTTTTTTTTAGAATTAGAATCCCTACAGTGTGGAAACAGGCCCTTTGGCCCTACAAGTCCACACCGACCCTCTGAAGAGTAACCCACCCAGATCTATTTCCCCTGTCCCATTACTCTACATTTACCCTTGACTCATGCACCTACCCCACACATCCCTGAACACCATGGGCAATTTAGCTTGACCAATTCACCCAACCTGCATATCTTTGGGTTGTGGGAGGAAACCGGAGCAAACTCACGCAGAGTGTGCAAACTCCAAGCAGACAATCACCCGAAGCTGGAATCGAATCCAAGTCCCTGGCGCTGTGAGGCAGCAGTGCTAACCACTGAGGCACCGCGCTGATTGGCCGTACCATTCCACACGGTACCGTTTTGCTGGGTAAAGGTATTAAAGGACAAGGAACCATGGCGGGTGGACGGAGTTAAGGTAAAGATCCGGTTGTGGTGTAAGTGAATGTTGAACAAAGGGGTTCAATGGCCAACTGCTGTTCCAAGGCAATTTATTGTTGGTATCGTTCCCTGACTTGCCTGTGGAAGATCCAACAAGGGGGCAGATGAAGAACAGTCTGAACAGACGTAGATAATTGAAACGTGTGATGGTTCATCAGATCTTCAGAATACGCAGATAGTCAAGAACAAGGAAGGAGCAGTTGGATTGGACCAATTTGTCTTTCTTCATTTGGTGCTACCTTATGCATTGTGCCCTCTGGTGACATGTAGTATAGAACTTATTGTTCTTCGGATCAGCAGTGGTACCAATTTTCCAGTATCATGGTGTAACCGTTGCTCCTTGTCTCATCCTCCCAAACATGTCTATAACACAGACAATAGACAATAGGTGCAGGAGTAGGCCATTCTGCCCTTCGAGCCTGCACCACCATTCATTATGATCATGGCTTATCATCCTTAATCAGTATCCTGTTCCTGCCTTATCTCCATAACCCTTGATTCCACTATCCTTGAGAGCTCTATCCAACTCTTTCTTAAATGAATCCAGAGACTGGGCCTCCACTGCCCTCTGGGGCAGAGCATTCCATACAGCCACCACTCTCTGGGTGAAGAAGTTTCTCCCCATCTCTGTCCTAAATGGTCTAC
>NC_057719.1:80969211-80984983 GCF_004010195.1 Chiloscyllium plagiosum
AATTCAATTCTTCTGTCATTTCTTTGTTCCCCGTAATATATTTCCGTGTTTCTGTCTTCAAGGGCCCAATTTTAGTCTTAACCATTTTTTTGCCTTTCACATACCTAAAAAAGCTTTTACTATCCTCCTTTATATTTTTGGCCAGTTTACCTTCGTACCTCATTTTTTCTCTGCGTATTTCCTTCTTAGTAATCCTCTGTTGTTCTGAAAAGCTTCCCGGTCCTCCGTTTTCCCACTTATCTTTGCTATGTTATACTTTTTCTCTTTTAACCTTATATGTTTCTTAACTTCCCTCATCAGCCATGGCCACCCATGCCTCCTCCTAGGATCTTTCTTCCTTTTTGGAATGAACTGATTCTGCATCTTCTGCATTATACACAGGAATATCTGCCATTGTTCCTCTACTGTCATCCCTGCTAAGGTATTGCACCATTGAACTTTGGCCAGCTCCTCCCTCATGGCTCCATAGTTCCCTTTATTCAACAGAAATATTGTCACTACCGTTTGTGCCCTCTCCCTCTCAAATTGCAGATTGAAGCTTATTGTATTATGGTCACTACTTCCCAATGGCTCCTTCACTTCGAGGTCCCTGATCAATTCTGGTTCATTGCATAAAACCAGATCCAGAATTGCCTTCTCCCTGGTCGGCTCCAGCACCAGCTGCTCTAAGAATCCATCTCTGAGGCACTCCATAAGGTCTCTTTCTTGAGGTCCAATACCATCCTGATTCTCCCGTCTACCTGCATGTTGAAATCCTCCATAACAACTGTAGTATCATCTTTGCGACAGGCCAATTTCAGCTCCTGATTCAACTTACACCCGACATCCAGACTACTGTTTGGGGGCCTGTAGAATACTCCCAAGAGGGTCTTTTTACCCTTCGAATTTCTCAGCTCTATCCATACTGACTCTACATCCCCTGATTCTAGGTCCCCCCGCGCAAGGGACTGAATATCATCCCTTACCAACAAGGCCACCCCACCCCCTCTGCCCGTCAGTCTGTCCTTACGATAGCACGTGTAGCCTTGAATATTCATTTCCCAGGCCATGTCCACTTGAAGCCACGTCTCAGTTATCCCCACAATATCGTATCTGCCAATTTCCAAAAGAGCCTCAAACTCATCCATCTTATGTCTAATGCTTCGTGCATTCATGTATAGTATTTTTAATTTGTTATGGCCCTCACCGTCCCATCAACTCCTATTTCACTCAACTTTACAGCGTGATCCCTTTTTGGGTTTTCTGCTTCATTGATACAGTTGTCTTTCTTGACTTCCCTTGTTCTAACTTTCCCTTCAATTTCCTTCTTAAACATCCAGTTTGTCCCCTCCCCCCACTACTTAGTTTAAACGTAGCTGTGTTGCAGTAGCAAATCTGCCTGCCAGAATGCTGGTAACAGATAGACTCTTGGTAACATAGAAAAGGGAACCATATATGGAATTGTGAAAACGGTTTGCATTTATTTAGCAACTTTCACAAGCTTAGGGCATCCCAACTTGCCTTACGGTCTTTCTAGTAACGTTACCCTTCGAATTTCTCAGCTCTATCCATACTGACTCTACATCCCCTGATTCTAGGTCACCCCGCGCAAGGGACTGAATATCATCCCTTACCAACAAGGCCACCCCACCCCCTCTGCCCGTCAGTCTGTCCTTACGATACCACGTGTATCCTTGAATATTCATTTCCCAGGCCCTGTCCACTTGAAGCCACGTCTCAGTTATCCCCACAATATCGTATCTGCCAATTTCCAAAAGAGCCTCAAACTCATCCATCTTATTTCTAATGCTTCATGCATTCACGTATTGGAAAATGTAACAATGTGCACATGCCAATGTCACGCAACAGTAATATAATAAATGATGAGGTGTTTAATGGAGGTACATGAACAGTCATTGGCCAGGACACTGAGGGAAAGCTCCTAGCTCTGATCAGAAACACTGCCATGGAATCTTTTATAGGCTTCAATTTAATGTTTCATCTCAATAATGGTACTGAGCAACATTGTGCTGTAATATCACTGGACTAGTAATCCAGGACCTCAGGCTAATCTCCTGTAGATTTGAATCCCAGTGTCACAGATGGGTGAAATTTGAAAACAATAAGAGCTGGAATTAAAAAGTTTGTCTAGTGGTAACCATATCACAATGGTTATTTTAAAAAACCATCTGGTTCAAGAAGGTCTTTCAGGGATGGAATAGAAACAAAAGCAGGACTAGGACATTTGGCCCATTGCCATTCAATAGGATCATGGATAATCAGTCTCCTCTTCCTGCTTTCTCACATATTCTTTTACTGCTTTAACCCGAAAAACCATACCTAACTTCTTCGGGAAAACGTTCAATATTTTGGTATTAACTATTTTCTGTAGCAGGGGATTCCATAGGTTCACCTCTCTCTGGGTGAAGAAACCTTTTCTCATCTCAGTCCTAATTGACCCAATCCATATCCTTAAGAGTGTGACCCCTGACTCTGGACTCCCTGGTCACCTGGCGGCACGGTAGCACAGTGGTTAGCACTGCTGCTTCACAGCGCCAGAGACAATCTAATCTAATCTAAAAAAAAATATCCTTCCTGCGTTTACCCTGACTAGTCCTGTTAGAATTTTATAGGTTTCTATGAGAGTCCCCTCATTTCTTCTAAACCCCAGTGAATATAGTCCTAACTGGTTCAGTATCTCGTCATATGTCAGTCCTGCCATCCCAGGAATTAGTGTGGTAAATCTTCCCTCCAGAGCCAGAACACCTTTCCTCAGATAAGAAAACAGAAACTGCACATAATACTCTAGGTGTGGTCTCACCAAGGCTTTGTACAATTGTAACAACTCATGATGTCCCCATTAAAAAAAGATCATAAGACCATAAGATATTGGAGCAGAATTAGGTCATTCAGTCCATTGAATCTTCTCCACCATTCGACCATGGTTGACATGTTTCTCAACTCCATTCTCCTGTCTCCAGCCTGTAACTCGATTCTCTTACTAATCAAGAGCCTATCTATCTCTGTCTTAAATACAGGCAATGACTTGGCCTCCATAGCCCTCTGCGGCAATGAGTTCCACAGATTCGCCACCCTCTGGCTGAAGGGTTTCCTCCTCATCTCAGTTCTAATAGGTCATCATTTCACTCTGAGGCTGCGGCCTCAGGTTTTAGTCTCTCCTGCTAGCGGAAACATCTTCTTCACATCCACTCGAACCAGGCCTCTCAGTATTCTGCAAGTTTCAATCAAATTCCCCTCCTCCTTCTAAACTCTATCAAGTACAGACCCAGAGTCTTCAACCACACCTCCTATGACAAGCCCTTCATCCCAAGATTATCTGTGTAAACCTCCTCTGGACCCTTTCTAAAACCAACAGATCCTTCCTTAGATACAGGTCTCAAAACTGTACACAATATTCCAAATTCAGTCTGACCACACCATAGTACACGTCTGCTCTTGTAGTCTCACCCTCTTGAATATGAGCATGAAATGAATGTGAATATTGCATTTGCCTTCCTAACTGCCGCTGAATTTGTAAGTTAACCTTAAGAGAATCCTGAATAAGGGCTCCTAAGTCCTTTTATGCTTCAGGTTTCTGAACCCTTTCCTCATTTAAAAAAATAGTCTATACCTCTATTCTTCCTACCAAAGTGCATTACCTCACACTTTCCCACATTGCATTCCATCTGCCAGTCCTTTACCCACTCTCCTTGCCTGTCCAAATCCTTCTGCAGCCTCCCCAGTTCCTCAACACTACCTGTCCCTCCATGTATCTTTGTGTCATCTGCAAACTTAGCAACATGCCCTCAATTCTTTTGCACAGATCATTAATGCGTAATGTGAATAACTGTGGTCCCAACACTGACTCCTGCGGAACTGTCAAGAGGTGCAAGGGAGGAGCAGAGGACTGCTGGGAAGGTGAGTAAAAAACAAAATTTGTTGAACAGAGCGGCAAGGAGAGAGGGCGGAGGGAAACGAGGGCTGCCGGCAAGATTTTAAGTGGGTGAGATCTAAACCCGAGACCCTACATCATAGGGCCTCCCTCCCACCCACCTCCTCTAACTTTAAAACAGTCTGTAAACTCGGTAAGTTTTCAGGTTTTCTCATTCTTTCTCTTTTCTTCTCTTTCTTTGTTTAGACCTGTGCGGGCTTTCAGACTAGCAGGGTATAGCTGACAGGGCAATTGCATGTTCCCCCTGCAGAATGTGGCAGGTGAGAGACACTACGCTTGTCTCTGCCGACCACATCTTTGGGAAATGCACCCAACTCCAGCTCCTTGAAAACTGAGTTAGGGAACTAGAACTGGAGCTGGATGAACTACGGATTATCCGGGAGGCTGAGGGGGGAATTGAGAGGATGTACAGGGAGGTGGTCACTCCCCAGACACAGGATAAGGACAGGATAAGGACAGGATAAGGACAGGATAAGGACAGCTGGGTTACAGTCAGGGGGAGGAATGGGAACCGACGGTCTGAGCAGGGATCCCCTGTGGGCATTCTCCTCAGCAATAAGTATACCATTTTGGATACTGCTGGTGGGGACAGCCTACCAGGGGAAAGCCATAGTTGTCAGGTCTCTGGCACTGAGCCTGGCACTGAGACTCAGAAGAAAAGAGGGGAGAATAGAAAAGCGCTAGTGATAGGGGACTCAATAGTTAGATGGATTGACAGGAGATTTTGTGGTCAGGAATGCAACTCCCGGAAGGTATGTTGCCTCCCCAGTGCCAAGGCCCGGGATGTTGCCAATCGGGTTTACAGGATTCTGAAGGGGGAGGGGGAGGGGAGAAATCATGGTACATATTGGCATCAATAATATAGCCAGGAAAGGGATTGAGGGTCTGAAAAGCGACTACAGAGAGTTAGGTTGGAAACTGAAGAGCAGGATGAGTAGAGTAGTGATCTCAGGTTTGCTACCGGTGCCACGAGACAGTGAGGTGAGGAACAGTCAGCGAATGCAGCTTAACACGTGGCTGTGAGGCTGGTGCAGGAGGGAGGGTTTCAGATACCTAGACCATTGGGATACCTTCTGGGGAAGATGAGACCTATACATGAAGGATGGGTTGCACCAGAACTAGAGGGGCACAAATGTCCTGCATGAGAGATTTGCTCATGTGGTTTGGGAGGGTTTAAACTAGTTTGGCAGGGGGGTGGGAATCAGAGCTACATGTCTGAGAGGGGCGTAGTTGCAGATGGGGCAGTGACAGGATGTAATGAATCTATTGGGAAGGTTTCTCATGCGATGAAACAAAAGGATCAGTTAAAGTGTGTCTACTTTAACGCATGGAGAGTTAGAAATAAGAGTGACAAACTAAGAGCATGGATCAGTACTCAGGGCTATGATGTTGTGGCCATAACAGAGACATGGGTTTCACAGGGCCTGAGTTTGGCAGAGGGGTGAGAATCAGAGCTACATGTCTGAGAGGGGCGTAGTTGCAGATGGGGCAGTGACAGGATGTAGTAAATCTATCAGGAAGGTTTCTCATGCGATGAAACAAAAGGATCAGTTAAAGTGTGTCTACTTTAACGCATGGAGAGTTAGAAATAAGAGTGACAAACTAAGAGCATGGATCAGTACTCAGGGCTATGATGTTGTGGCCATAACAGAGACATGGGTTTCACAGGGCCTGGAATGGTTGCTGGATGTTCCAGGGTTTAGAATGTTTAAAACTAACAGGGGTGGGTGAGAAAAGAGGAGGGGGTGTAGCATTGCTAATCAGAGAGTCCATCACAGCTACAGAAACGAAGGTTGTTGAGGGAGGTTTATCTACTGAGTCAGTATGGGTGGGAATTAGGAACAGCAAAGGAACAGCCACCTCATTGGGGGTTTTCTACAGACCCCCTAATAGCAGTAGAGAGATTGAAGAACTCATAGGCGGACAGATTTTGGAAAACTGCAGCTGTATCAGGGTTGTTGTTATGGGTGATTTCAACTTTCCCAAGATTGACTGGAACCTCCTTAGTGCAGATGGTTTGGATGGAGCTTTTTTTGTCAGGTGTGCTCAGGAGGGTTTCCTTACTCAGTATGTAGACAGACCGACAAGGATTTGGTGCTCGGCAATGAGCCAGGACATGTGTCAAATCTCGCGGTGACAGTGATCACAACTGCCTCACATTTACCATAGCCTTGGGGAGGAAAAGGAGCAGTTACCAAGGGAAGATATTTAATTGGGGAAAAGGAAACTATGACGCTATCAGACAGGAGTTGGGAAGTATAGACTGGGAGCAATTGTTCCACAGAAAGGGCACAGCAGACTTGTGGAGACTGTTTAAGGAGCAGTTGTTGCGAGTGATGCACGAATTTGTTCCTCTGAGACAGGTAAGAAGGGGTAAGATTAAGGAGCCTTGGATGACGAGAACAGAGGAGCTTCTTGTCAAAGGGAAGAAGGCAGCTTACGTAAGGTGGAGGAAGCAAGGATCTAGCACAGCTTTAGAGGATTACAGGCTTACTAGAAACGAGCTCAGAAATGGACTAAGGAGACCCAGGAGGGGGCACGAGAAATGCTTGGCAAGAAGGATTACGGAGAACACAAAGGCATTTTACTCATACATGAGGAATAAGAGAATGATCAGGGAGAAGGTAGGGCCGATCAGGGATAGCATAGGGAACTTGTGTGTGGAGTCTGAGCAGAGAGGGGACGCCCTAAATGAGTTTTTTGCTTGGTTTTCACTAAGGAAAGGGACCTTGCTAAGAACTTTGAGGGGCTGGGATACAGGCCTGACCAGATCAAGATGGATGAAGTTGATGTGCTGGAAATTTTGGCAAACATTAAAATTGGTAAGTCCCCAGGGCCAGACCTGATTTATCCTAGGCTGCTCCGGGAAGCGAGAAAGGAGGTTGCTAAGCCACTGGCGAAGATCTTTGCCTCCTCACTCTCCAAGGGAGTCGTATTGGAGGATTGGAAATGTTGTTCCTCTTTTCAAGAAGAGTAATAAGGAAATCCCTGGCAATTACAGACCAGTCAGTCTTACATCTGTGGTCAGCAAGGTTTGGAAAGAATTCTGAGCGATAGGATTTATGACTATTTGGAAAAGCATAGCATGATTAAAGGCAGTCAGCATGACTTTGTGAGGGGCAGGTCATGCCTCACTAATCTTATTGAGTTCTTTGAGGAGGTGACAAGATAGGTCAACAAAGGTTGAGCAGTGGATGTGTTGTATATGGACTTCAGCAAGGCATTTGACAAGGTTCCCCACGGTAGGCTCATTCATAAAGTCAGGAAGTATGGGATACAGGGAGGTTTGGCTATCTGGATTCAGAATTAGTTGGCTGACAGAAGGCAGAGCGTGGTTATAAATGGAAAATATTCTGCCTGGAGGTCAGTGTTGAATGAGGTCCCACAGGGCTCTGTTCTTGGCCCTCTGCTCTTCGTAGTTTTTATAAATGATTTGGATGAGGAGGTTGAGAGGTGGGTTAGTAAATTTACCAAGGACACAAAGGTTGGAGGTGCCATTGATAGTATCGAGGGCCATTGCAGGCTGCAGCCAGACATAGTCAGGATGCAGAGCTGGGCTGAGAAATGGCACATGGAGTTCAACCTGGATAAATGCGAAGTGATGCATTTTGGAAGATCAAACCTGAACGCTGAATATAGGATTAAAGTCAGGATTCTTGGCAGTGTGTAGGAACAGAGAGATCTTGGTGTTCAAGTACATAGATCCCTCAAAGTTGCCACCCAAGTGGATAGGGTTGTGAAGAAAGCATATGGTGTTTTGGTTTTCATTTACAGGGAGATTGAGTTTAAGAGCTGCGAGGTTTTGCTACAGCTCTACAAGTCCCTGGTACGACCATACTTGGTATATTGCGTCCAGTTCTGGTCGCCCTACTATAGGAAAGATAAAAAGGCTTTGGAGAGGGTGCAAAGAAGTTTTACCAGGATGCTGCCTGGACTGGAGAGCTTGTCTTATGAAGTGAGGTTGACTAAGCTCTGACTTTTCTCTCTGGAGAGAAGGAGGAAGAGAGGTGACCAGATCAAGGTATACAAGGTAATGAGAGGCATGGATAGAGTCAATAGCCAGAGACTTTTCCCCAGAGCAGGATTGACTGGCACAAGGGGTCATAGTTTTAAGATATTAGGAGGAAGGTATAGAGGAGATGTCAGAGATATGTTCTTTACACAGAGAGTTGTGAATGCATGGGATGCGTTGCCAGTGGTGGTAGTGGAAGCAGCGTCATTAGGGACATTTAAGCGACTGCTGGACATGCACATGGAAAACAGTGAATTGAAGGGTGCGTAGGTTAGGTTATTTTACATTAGGATTAATCCTCAGCAAAACATTGTGGGCTGAAGGGCCTGTACTGTACTTTACTTTTCTATGTTCTATGTTCTAACTCCACTAGTCAGCAGCTGCCATCCTGAAGAAGGCCCCTTTTCCACTTACTGCCAGAAAGCCAATCCAATATTTAATTCCTAGCCCTGGTCCTCTTGCAGCCATTTGTCTACGATGCCCACAACATTGTACCCAATTTCAATCTGCGACACAAGCTCATTTACCTTGTTTCATATTGTTACAACACAGGTAAACCCTCCTCTGCAAATTCAAACCTGAAACACAGAAATTATTTAACCTGTGCTGTAATCTGTTAAAACTCAAGAGGCAAGGAACTATTCCAAAACCTCTAATTAAAGTACAAAAAAATTTAAGAACTTTATTCTTCAAGTCGAACATGAAATACTAATTAACAACTCCTTTCTCTAATGTATCTTTTACCTTCCCCTTCTACAATACTAGTCTGATAAAAGCTTCTGATTAAGATTCACTAAAAATTCAAATTTCTAAACTAGGCAGCTGTTGAATCTTCTCTTTGTATCTTCCACTGTCTTAATTTTCTTCTTCTCAGGAATTATGTTTCACAAGTCATTTATAAATAAAGGTTCCTTTAAGAGAGCTATTTCTCACATTTACTTATTTAATCTTTTTGACCCTTTATCAATTTGCTCATGGCTCAGGTAGTAATCCAGAGATGACGATCTTTTTGGTTTTGCTTTTTACTTTGGTCCATAGCTTCTCATATGCCCTCGGCAGAACCTCTTTCCTCTTTTTATCGCTGGTACTGACATGCTCCTTCACAACCAGATTGTCCCCTCCCATTCCAAATTTCTCTGCAGCCCCTGAACCTAGGCAAGAGACAGGAAACACAACCTATGGGACTCTCAATCCTGGCCGCATAGTACAGTGTCTATTCCCCTGACTAATCCCCAATTTAGAGCTGAAAATGTGTTGCTGGAAAAGCGCAGCAGGTCAGGCTGCATCCAAGGAGCAGGGGAATCGACGTTTTGGGCATAAGCCCTTCTTCAGGAATCGAATCGACGTTTCGGGCATGAGCCCTTCTTCAGGAACGTGCCCATGCTCCTGCCCGAAACGTCGATTCTCCTGCTCCTTGGATGCTGCCTGACCTGCTGCGCTTTTCCAGCAACACATTTTCAGCTCTGATCTCCAGCATCTGCAGTCCTCACTTTCTCCTAATCCCCAATTTAAAACACATTTCTCTTTTCCCCAACTCCCCCCTTCCCCCACCCACTTCTTGAATGGCTCCCTGTACCACAGTGCTATGGTCAGTTTGCTCATCCTCCCAACAACTCTACTGTCAGCCACACACCGAGCTAGAATCTCACTGAAATCAAAAAATGCTGGTGATCACAGTGGCTCAGGCGGCATCCTTGGAGAAAGAGAGAGAGAGAGACAGAGTGAGAAAGAGAGAGAGAGCAAGGTAATGTTTCAAGTCTAGATGACTTCATGCTCCAGATGAGTCTTCATTTAGACTCAAAATGTTGGCTTGCTCTGCCTGACCACAGAGGTTTCCAGCATTGTTTGTTTTTAGTACAAATTCCAGCACCTGGGGCAATAACCACAACCCTGTTAGACAAGCTCAAGGGCCGAGACTCCTTCAGCACTATCTCCTGGATCTTCTCTACCTGCCTCACTCCCTGACCATGATAGAACCCCTTCAGTGTGGAAACAGGCCCTCTGGCCCAATGAGTCCACGCCGACCATCCGAAGAGTAATCCACCCAGACCCATTCTCCTAATCAACGTACCTAACTTGCATATCCCCAAATACTATGGGCAATTTAGCATGGCCAATTCACCTAACCGGTCCACCTTTGAACAGTGGGAGGAAACTGGAGCACCCAAAGGAAACCCGCACAGACACGGGGAGAACGTGCAACTCCACGCAGACAGTCACCCAAGGTTGGAATCGAACCCAAGTCCCTGGCACTGTGAGGCAGCAGTGCTAACCACTGAGCCACCATGACACCCACCACTGAATGAATTTGAGGCAGTTAACCTAAGGGGTGTGCTGAAGCACAGTGTCCCGGTAACTCTCCCTCTCCCCGACATGTCACAATGTTTGAGGTTAAGACTTAGCTCATCAACTCTGAGCCGGAGTTCCTCAACCAACTGACACTCGACCTGCCATTCTGACCTGGTCTGTTCTCTACATGTGTCTTCAGACCCAAAGCAAAGTGGTTGATTTTTAACTGCCCTTCAGGCAAGTAGGGCTGAGCAATAAATACTGGCCTTGTCCATAACTCACACAAGAAAATCCACAGTAATGTACATCTATTACCTGTGTTAACCTAGCTTTTATCTGCAAGTTCCTGGACATTTCACTCAACAATCTTTGAACTCAGAAGTAAAAGTGCTACCTACTGAGCCCTGCCTGAAAACTTTAAAGATCGAATGTTATTAATTGATTTTAAACTGACTATGAACTGAAGATGTTTTTGCAGTAAAATCTTTCGAAGAGACAGAAAACCAATATTTAATTAATCCGACACACATTAACCAGTAGTGCCAAGGAACATTATATATCGGATGTGAATGAATTTACTGATTATTATTGGCAAGGCTTTTATCGGAAAGGTAATGAATAACCTCAAGATTGTTATTCATTAATATATTTGAAAAGGCAAATATCACCCATCAGTGGGAAGAGGTTCTGGTTGACTTTCCCAGGGGTTATACCCAGGCTGAGACGTTTGCAGTGGTATGTCATTGTGTTGATTGGTCTTTGTAGAGCCATGTGTTAACAGCCAATCTCTGCCTCAGAACGAGGGGTTAGATGATGAGTGAGACTGTGCCAGCCAATGCAGTGTCTTCTTTCAGATTTGCTGAAGTCCTCTGGTGCCCAAGCTCCCATGTGGCTGATAGCAGTCTGAGGTCATTCCCAAAGCCTCCTGGCTCCTATTTAATAGTGTTGTAAAGGTACTCAGAGATGGAAGATGGACTTAGAACAGGTATTTGTGGCCAGACCTTTTGTTGAATACGTACTAGTACTACTAAGAACTACTTAGGGAATGATGTAGTCATAATGTCATGGGACTAGTCATAGAGTCATAGAGCTGTGTGGCACGGAAACAGATCCTTTTGTCCAATTCATCCATGCCGACCAGATATCCTAATTTAATCTAGTCCCATTTGCCCACATCCCTCTAAACCTTTCCTGTTCATTACCCATCCAGGTGTCTTTTAAATGTCTAATTGAACCAGCTACCACCACGTCCACTGGCAGCTCATTCCATATTTGCACTCCCCTCTGTGTAAAAATGTTGCCCCTTGGATTCCTTTTAAATATTTCCCCTCTCACCATAAACCTATGCCCTTTAGTTCTGGACTCCCCCACCCCAGGGAAAAGACTTTCTATTTATCCTATCCATGCCCCTCATGATTTTGTAAACCTCTATAGGGTCACCCCTCAGCCTCTGACGCTCCAGGGAAAACAGCCCCAGCCTGTTCTGCCTCTCCCTATAGCTCAAATCCTCCAACTCTGGCAACATCCTTGTAAATCTTTTCTGAACCCTTTCAAGTTTCACAACATCCTTCCGATAGGAAGGAGACCAGAATTGCATGCAATATTCCAACAGTGGCCTAACCAATGTCTTCTATAGCTGCGACATGGCTTCCCAACTCCTGTACTCAATGTTCTGACCAATATAGGCAAGCAGACCAAACACCTTCTTCACTATCCTATCTACCTGGAACTCTACTTTCAACGTGCTATGAACCTGCACTCCAAGGTCTCTTTGTTCAGCAACAGTCCCCAGGACCTTACCATTAAGTGTATAAGTCCTGCTAAGATTTGCTTTCCCAAAATGCAGCACCTCACATTTATCTAAATTAAAGTCCATCTGGCATTCCTCAGACCATTGGCCCATCTGATCAAGATCCCATTGTACTCTGAGGTAACCTTCTTTGCTGTTTACTACATCTCCAATTTTAGTGTCATCTGCAAACTTACTAACTATACCTCATATGTTCACATCCAAATCATTTATATAAATGATGAAAAGTAGTGGACCCAGTACTGATCCTTGTGGCATTCCACTGATCACAGACCTCCAGTCTGGAAAACAACCCCCCACCACCACCCTCTGTCTTCTACCTTTTGAGCCAGTTCTGTATCCAAATGGCGACTTCTCTCTGTATTCCAAGTGATCTAACCTTGCTAACCAGTCTCCCATGAGGAACATTGTCAAATGCCTTACTGAAGTCCATATAGATTACACCCACAGCTCTGCCCTCATCAATCCTCTTTGTTACTTCTTCAACAATTAAATTTGTGAGACACAATTTCCCTACACAAATCCATGCTGACTATCCCTAACCAGTCCTTGCCTTTCCAAATACATGTACATCCTGTCCCTCAGGATTCCTTCAACAACTTACCCACCACCGATGTCAGGCCCACCAGTCTATCATTCCCTGGCTTTTCCTTACCACCTTTCTTAAATAGTGACAGCATGTTAGCCAACCTCCAGTCTTCTGGCACCTAGCCTGTGACTATTGATGATACAAATATCTCAGCAAGGAGCCCAGCAATCACTTCCCTAGCTTCCCATCGAGTTCTAGGGTACACCTGATCAGGTCCTGGGGATGTATAAGACGTCTAGCATCTACTCCTCTGTAATATGGACATTTTTCAAGATGTCACCATCTATTTCCCCACATTCTATATCTTCCATGTCCTCCTCCACAATAAACATTGATGCAATACACTTGTTTAATATCTCCCCATCTCCTGTGGTTCCACACATAGGCTGCCTTGCTGATCTTTGAAGGGCCCTATTCTCTCCATAGTTATCTTTTTGTCCTTAATGTATTTGTAAAATCTCTTTGGGCTCTCCTTAACCCTATTTGTCAAAGCTATCTCATGTCCCCTTTTTGCCCTCCTGATTTCCCTCTTAAGTATACTCCTACTGCTTTTATAGAATTAAAATTAGAATCCCTACAGTATAGAAACAGGCCCTTCAGCCCAACAAGTCCACACCGACCCTCCAAAGAGTAACCCACCCAGACCCATTCTCCTACCCTATATTTACCCCTGAGTAATGCACCTAATGTACATATCCCTGAACACTATGGGCAATTTAGCATGGCCAAATCACCTAACCCACACATCTTTGGATTGTGGGAGGACAGCACAGAAATTGTGGTTGACATCAAGAAATCAAAATGGCGTGTTGCCTCCCTGATGCCAGGATCAATGACATCCCAGAGAAGGTGCAGAATATTCCCAAAAGCAAGCGGGACCAGCAGGAGGTTGTTGTACACATTGGAACTAACAACATAGGATGAGAAAAGGATGAGATTCTGAGGATTGAATTTAGGATGTTAGGCAGGAATTTATAAAGGAGGACCTTGAGGGTATTAATATCTGGATTATCCCTGGTGCTACAAACTATTGAAGGTAGAAGTAGGAGGATAGAGCAGATGAAAGTGTGGCTGAGGAGTTCGTGCAGGGGAGAAGGGTTCACATTTTTAGATCTTTAGAATCTCTTCTGGGGTAGAAGTGACCTGTATAAGAAGGATGGATTGCACCTGAATTGGAAGGGCACTATAATACTGGCAGGGTGATTTGCTAGAGCTGTTCGGGAAGATTTAAACGAGTAAAGTGGGGGTTGGTAGGACCCAGGGAAATAGTGAGGAAAGAGATCAATCTGAGACTGGTACAGTTGGGAAAAGGAGAAAGTCAAACAGTCAGGTCAGGCAGGGACAAAGCAGAGAACGAGGTAGGACTGATAAATTAAACTACATTTACTACAATGCAAAAGGCCTAACAGGGAAGGCAGATGAACTCAGGGCATGGTTAGGAACATGGGACTGGGATATCATAGCAATTACAGAAACATGGCTCAAGGATGGACAGGACTGGCTGCTCAAAGTTCCAGGGTATAGATGGCATTGGAGGATGGAAAGGGAGGCAAGAGAGGAGGGGGAGTGGCGTTTTTGATCAGGGATAACATTACAGCTGTGCTGAGGGAGGATATTCCTGGGAATACATCCAAGGAAGTTTTCTGGGTTGAACTGAGTAATAAGAATGGAGTGATCACCCTTATTGGGATTGTACTATATACACCTCAATAGTGAGCAGGTAATTGAGAAACAAATTTGTAAGGAGATCTCAGCTATCTGTAAGAATAACAGGATGGTTATGGTAGAGGCCTTTAACCTTCCAAACATAGAGTGGGACTGCCATAGTGTTAAGCTCTTGGGTGGACAGCAATTTGCTAAGTGTGTACAAGAAAAATTTCAGATTCAGTATGTAGATGTAACAACTAGAAAAGGTGCAAAACTTGACCTACTCTTGGGAGATAAGGCAGGGCAGGTGACTGAGGTGTCAGTGGGGGAGCACTTACAATACTGATGGAAAAGAATAGACCAGATCTATAAGTTAAAGTTTGAAATTGGAGGAAGGCTAATTTTCACGGTATTAGGCAAGAATTTGCAAAAGCTGATTTGGGGCAAATGTTCGCAGGTAAAGGGACAGCTGGAAAATGGGAAGCCTTCAGAAATGAGATAACGAGAATCCAGGGACAGTATATTCTTGCTTGGGTGAAAGGAAAGGCTGGTAGGTAGAGGGAATGCTGGATGACTAAAGAAATTGAGGGTTTGGTTAAGAAAAAGAAGGAAGCATATGTCAAGTATAGACAGGAGAGATTGAGTGAATCCTTAGAAGAGTATAAAGGCAGTAGGAGTATACCTAAGAGGGAAATCAGGAGGGTAAATAGAAGATATGAGAGTTAAGGAGAATCCCAAGGCTTTTTACAAATATATTAAGGACAAAAGGGTAACTAGGGAGAGAATAGGGCCCGCAAAGATCAGCAAGGCGGCCTTTGTGTGGAGCCACAGAAAATGGGGGATTTACTAAATGAATGTTTTGCATCAGTATTTACTGTGGAGAAGGAGGTCGAAGGTACAGAATGGAGGGAAATAGATGGTGACATCTTGCAAAATGTCCATATTACAGAGGAAGAAGTGCTGGATGTCTTGAAATGTATAGAAGTGGATAATCCCCAGGACCTGATCGAGTGTACCCTCTAACTCTGTGGGAAGCAAGAGAAGTGATTGCTGGGCCCCTTGCAGAAATATTTGTATCATCGATAGTCACAGGTGAGGTGTCGGAAAACTGGAGGTTAGTTAACGTGGTGCCACTGCTTAAGAAAGGTGGTAGGACAAGCCAGGGAACTATAGACAAGTGAGCCTGACCTTGGTGGTGGGCACGTTGTTGGAGGGAATCCTGAGGGACAGGATGTACATGTATTTGGAAAGGCAAGAACTAATTAGGGATAGTCAACATGACTTTATGCGTGGGAAATCATGTCTCACAAACTTGATTGAGTTTTTTGAAGAAGTAACAAAGAGGATTGATAAGGGCAAAGTGGTAGATGTGATCTATATGGACTTCAGTAAGGTGTTCAACAAGGTTCCCCATGGGAGACTGGTTAGCAAGGTTAGATCCCACGGAATACAGGGAGAACTAGCTATTTGGATACAGAGCTGGCTCAGAGGTAA
>NC_057719.1:80985273-81016377 GCF_004010195.1 Chiloscyllium plagiosum
TTTGGTATGCTTTCCTTTATTGGTCAGAGTACTGAGTACAGGAGTTGGGAGGTCATGTCGCAGCTGTACAGGACATTGGTTATGCCACTGTTGGAATATTGCATGCAATTCTGGTCTCCTTCCTATCGGAAAGATGTTGTGAAACTTGAAAGGGTTCAGAAAAGATTTCCAAGGATGTTGCCAGGGTTGGAGGAATTGAGCTTTAGGGAGCGGCTGAACAGGCTGGGGCTGTTTTCCGTGGAGTATCGAAAACTGAGGGGTGACCTTATGAGAGGCTTACAAAATCATGAGGGGCATGGATAGTGTTTTCCCTGGGGTGGGGGAGGCCAGAACTAGAGGTCATAGGTTTAGTGTAAGAGGGGAAAGACATAAGAGAGATGTAAGGGGCAACGTTTTTCACACAGTGTTTGGTGTGTGTATGGAATGAGCTCCCAGAGGAAGTGGTGGAGACTAGTACAATTGCAACATTTAAAAGGCATCTGGATGGGGATATGAATGGGAAGTGTTTGGAGGGATATGGGCCAGGTGCTGGTATGAGGGATTAGATTGGGTTGGGATATCTGGTTGGCATGGATGGGTTGGACTGAAGGGTCTGTTTCCGTGCTGTACATCTCTGTGATAAAGGAGAGATCCCTGCACAAATACCTACAGTAAGACCTTCTACATCACATGATTTGATGTCACCTCTCATGAGGCCATCAGCTGACCTATTGACATCACTTTCCTTTGTACTGCAGAAAATCATTGACTTTATTTTGTTTGAAGAGGTTCAGTTGCTTTTACACATGGGATGCATTGTGTATTGATTATATTCCAGTACCAGAGATTCAGAGGATTAGATTTGTAATGCAACAGAACAAGCATTTGAATTGAACTACAGCAAGTTAGATTATCAACTCAGTCTAAACAAAAAGCTTGAACTGTAAAAGTACCAGTGCCTTTACTGAATTATCACTAAACTATGATTAGATCACAGAAGTCACAGAGTCATGGAGATGATTTGGAGATGACGGTGTTGGACTGTGGTGTACAAAGTCATAGAGATGTACAGCATGGAAACAGACCCTTCGGTCCAACCCATCCATGCCGACCAGATATCCCAACCCAATCTAGTCCTATGTGCCAGCACCCAGCCCATATCCCTCTAAACCCTTCCTATTCATAAAACCATCTGGATGCCTTGAAATGTTGCAATTGTACTAGCTTCCACCACTTCCTCTGGGAGCTCATTCCATACACGTACCATCCTCTGTGTGACAAAGTTGCCCCTTAGGTCTCTTTTATATCTTGCCCCTCTCACCCTAAACCTATGTCCTCTAGTTCTGGACGTCCCCCACCCCAGGGAAGAGACTTTGTCTATTTATCCTATCCATACCCCTCAAACAAAACATGCTTACACATTCTGGCTCATAGGTAACTCCAGGCCAATGGTTAATTCTTAACTGCCTACTGATGTCGCCAAGCCTTTGCATGCAGATCCAGCAGGCAATGAAGAGTGCAAATGGTATATTAGCCTTCATCTTGCGAGGAGTTCAGTACAGGAGCAGGGACATCTTGCTGCAAATCTACAGAGCATTGGTACAACCGCACATGGCGTATTGTGTGTAGTTTTAGTCTCCTTATTTGCGGAAGGATATTCTAGCTACTGAGGCAGTGCAAAGAAGGCTTGCCAAATTGACTCATGGGTCGATATGGGGAGCTACTGGATCAGTACAGACTTTATTCACTGGAGTTTAGAAGAATGAGGGGGGGGAATCTCATAGAAACCTACAAACGCTTAACAAGACTAGACAGGATAAACAGGGGAAAGATATTCCCAACAACAAGTCCAGAACCAGGAGTCAAATTCCAGGGATACAGGATTGACCTTTTAGCACAGAGATGAAGAAATATCTCTTCACTTGGAGAGTGGTGAGCCTGTGGAATTTTCTGCCACAGGAAGTGGTTGATATCGAAGACCTTCGAGAAATGGGGTGAAAGCAGGAACATGTTACTAAGTTGGATGATCAGCTATGATCATATCGAATGGCGGAGTAGGCCTAAAAGGCTGAATGGCCTACTCTTGCTCCCATATTCTATGCTTTTATGCTTGAAGAAGGTGGTTCACTCCCACCTTGTCTGGTCTACTAGGAATGGGCAACAAACAAAATTTCGGTCAGTTTATCATCATAGTCACCAGCATTCTGTTAACCAGTCCCTGTGGTTCTACTCTGCAGCTCAGTGTCTTCAGGCACAAACATGTTCTGTAGACATTATCAAATTGGGCTCTGGGTTGTTGAAATGTCGCGCTGTCGCCAAATTCTCCTGTCAACTTTTATAAAACAAACTGTAATCAGGTTAGACAGGCCTTAACTTGGCACTGTAACAAAAAAAAAATCAAACAGTCAATGGAAACTCATAAAAAGCATCTGGATTGATGATGCATCCCAGGCCAATCCTACATTCTTGATAAACCTGGTCGGATGTGTTATTGCATATATCTGGAGCAGGTGAGGCTTAAACTCAGGCTTCTTGGTTCAAAGGTATGGACATTACCACTGTGCCGCAACAAGCCCTCAGCTAATCAACCTTTGCATGTTGGGTCTAAGGGCCTGCCCAATTACAGGTGGTAGGAGGTAGATACATTCAAGAGAGCATTGGATGATGACTTAGTTAGAAACAGTGTGCAAGGGTGTGGGAACAAAGCAGGAGGTTTACACTAAGCAATGATACTCTGGCGCAGAAATGATGGGGCTGAATGGTCCTGTTGTGATTAGATTCCCTACAGTGTGGAAACAGGCTTTTCGGCCCAACAAGCCCACACCGACCCACTGAAGAGTAACCCACATAGACCCATTTCCCTCTGAATGATGCACCTAACAGTATGGGCAATTTAGTGAGGCCAGTTCACCTGACCTGCACATGTTTGGACTTTGGGAGAAAACCGGAGCACCTGGAGGAAACCTACACAGACACGGGGAGAACATGCAAACTCCACACAGACAGATGCCCAAGGCTGGAATCGAACTCAGATCCCTGGTGCCGTGAGGCAGCGGTGCTGTGAGGCAGCAGTGCTAACCACTGAGCCACCATGCTGCACCGTGCACTGTAATAGCTCGATGATTCTGTGATAGGCTACTGGTGAGTTGTAACAAGAAAAGGCACTTGTCCAACACACCAAGAGGAAGTTTATTGCACAAGAGCAAGAGGTGAAGTTACACTGACTGATTGGACATAATTACGCAAGAATAGCATGAGGCAAGTGTATAACTTCTGACTCCCTCTGGACTCTGTACAAGACCATCTGATTCTCCACTCAGAGAGGGTGTGACATTATCAGATTGGGTGGAGCCCAATGCAGTTTCAACATTAACCGTTTCAGTGCCATTGCCTTGTACAACAAGAGTAACTGGCTTGACATTAAGACAGCACTTCACTCAGTGTGGCATCAAGTAGCTTTGAAGTCAACCGAAATCAGTGGAAACGTTATCTACAGCTCCAACAACATTTAAAAAGCTCATCACCCAGCACAAAGCAGCCATTTTGTTTGGCACCCTATCCACCATCTTAAACGTTCATTCCTTCCACCAATGACACACAGTGGCATGAGGATGTACTAATAACAAGATAAACTGCAACATCTCACTGAGGCTCCTTCCTGTGACATCTATGACCTTGGACTTATATCACCACTCCTTCACCATTATTAGGTCAAAATGCTGGTTCTCCCTCACTAAGTGCACTGGAGGGTTGGGAGGGTGACTGCGCCATCTGGACTGCATCAGATCAAGATGGCAGCTCACCACCACCACCTTCTCAATGAATCAGCTGCCAGTGGTTGGCTGAAGGGAATCGAAGATGCTCACACAAACCCGGAGAATGCTGGAGAAACTCAGCAGGTCTGGAAGCACCTGTGGAGATAGAAACAGACTTGACGTTTCAAGTCTGGGAAGATTCTCTTTCAGAAGACTCTCAAGGGGCCTGATTTGAAGGTGTGCGGGAATTTGTGAAACAAATAATTTTAAAATGCAGAGGCAAAAGTTCCTTGTGAGCCTCCCCTTTGAAGGCAGGGAGGCTTGGAATGTTCTTCAGGTGATTTTTCCACTGCCTACAAGCAGGAGGCACAGGGGGTTAGAAAACGTGAGCATTTGGTGATAAAGATTGGGGGGGTGGTGGGGTGCACCTTGTTCACAGGCTCTATTTTCTCATCAAGGCTCCCTCTCAAACAGCATCATCTCTCCTCCCCACAAGTGTCTCCTCTGAGCCGACCATTGTTCCCTGACTAATAGCCAGTTCAATTCCACCCCCTCCCCGACCCCAACAATCCCTGGGCCACCTATCTTGATCCCACTGAGAGACTCCCCCCTCATTCTCCCCGTGCCTGCGTGGGTTTCCTCCGGGTGCTCCGGTTTCCTCCCACGGTCCAAACGATGTGCAGGTCAGGTGAATTGGCCATGCTAAATTGCCCAATGAGTTAGGCGCATTAGTCAAGAGGGAAATGGGCCTGGGTGGGTTATTCTTCGGAGGGTCGGTGTGGACTTGTTGGGCCGAAGGGCCTGTTTCCACACTGTAGGGAATCTGATCTCTGCCGTCCCACTTTTCATCTGGCTCCTGGCTTCTCATGTCCAGGGCTAATGCAGTCCCAACAGTGGCCACTACTATGAGTCTGCACTGTAGGACCAGAGAGGAGCCAGCCAACTGAATGATCTGAGGCAGACCTCCCTCTTCAATCGGACACAGAAGGTCTATCTTTAGTCAACTGACAGCAGACTGCATTCACCCACCACTCATGCAGATGCTGACATGCATTCGCTCTCAGACAAGTCATAGGGTCATAGAGATGTACAGCACGGAAACAGACCCTTTGGTCTACCTCGTCCATGCTGACCAGATATCCCAACTCAATCTAGTTCCAACCTGCCAGCACCCGGCCCATATCTCTCCAAACCCTTCCTATTCATATACCCATCCAAATGCCTTTTAGATATTGCAATTGTACCAGTCTCCACCACTTCCTCTGGCAGCTCATTCCATACACGTATCACCCTCTGCGTGAAAAAGTTGACCCTTTAGGTCTCTTTTATGTCTTTCCCCTCTCACACTAAACCTATGTCCTCTAGTTCTGGACTCCCCCAACCCAGGTCCTCAATTTTAAAATTCTACCTCCTCTGTGGCCTTGCCCTTCCCAATGTTGCAATTCTCCTTCTTCCCACCACCTTCCAAGATCTCGTTCTCACCTAATTTTAATTTTGATGGCTGAGACTTCAGCTGACCAGGCCCTCAGCTCTGGCATTCCCTTCTTCAGTCGCTCTTTCCTCTTTTGCAAATCTCCTTTACCTAACCACTTTTTAACCAATCTATTAGCCAGCCTTCCCTAGTGTGTCCTTAAGTGGTTAGGCTTGGTTAACAGATAAGTATGAGGGAGCATATGCCAAATTTTCGATATGTCAACTGTTGTCATATGACATTCCTACGAAGTACCTTGGAATGTTCACATGAAAGGCACTACATAATTGCAAGTTGTTGTTGTTGAGAAAATTACTGATCAGTCCAGTTAGACAACAAAGCTTCCTCTCCAACAACCCCGTGAGAGTGTGGCTGTCTGGAGGATGCACCAATCACGAAAAGTGTTGGGACAGTGTAATATGATGCAGAGGGTCATGTGTTCAAAACTGCAGGAGTATGCCAACCAGAACTGACCACTCTCGCTACTCTGTAATTGTACATACTCAAGGACTTAACAGAACAATCTGGGATCTTTCTGGAAAAAAGGTCATTGGATGCATAATATTAACTCTGCTTTCTCTCTCGGTGGATGCTGCTGGACCTGCTGAGATTTCCCAGTAATTTCTGTTCTCTCTTCCGGAAATTTTGTCAGGATTGAGCCAACACTCGGATGTGGCAGAAGTTCGTGTTCCACAAGTCTGCAATTGCTTTAAATCAACATTTTAATTTGCCTCACAGCTGGTGATGCCAGATTGAGAGGAAATTAAAATGAAAACAGAACGTTTCCCCCGATGTAGGATATAAAACAGAAATGTTTTATTATTAAATCCCAATTACAGTCCAAATGTCCCAGGCTGTTTTTCAGAAACTCTCTTTGTTGGTGACACTGGCATTTATTGCTCATTCCTTATTGCCTGGGAATCGAGAGGCTTGTTCACCCATTTCAGAGTGGAAGTTAAGGTCTGGAGTCATATGTGGGTCAGACCATGTATTGATGGTAGATTTCCTTCCCAACTTAAATTCCAAGGAAGTAACGTGGTGGGATCTGAAGTCTTGCTGCATGACTACCTCAATTATATTACCATCACTGCCCATCTGACCGATTGAAAAAAATAAGTTGCAGCCCCCAAAACTGACTGTCGGCCAAAATCACAGATAGACTGAGCGAAGAAACGTCTGCATTGATCTGTAATTCACATCTGCATTGATATAGCGCCTTTCATGGCTTTGGAAAATTTCAGAGTACTATTTATTATTGGTCCTAGGATATAGGCATTACTGGCTGGACCCGCACTAATTACTGTCCCTAACGGATCATTGAGAAGGTGCTGATGAAGCTGCACCACAGAACGAGAACTACATCCACAGTTCTGATGAAGAGTCAACGGACTCAGAACATTGACTCTGCTTTATCTCCCCACAGATGCTGCCAGGCCTGCTGAGTTTCACCAGCAATTTCTGTTCTGGATACATCCACAGAGTTGTGAGGAAAGGAGCCAATAAGGTTTCTTTTTAATAACTCCTCCTTTCATAAAAGTGGGTATATACCCGGACTGTACAATGTCACACAGAAAGCAGGGTCAGTTTCCCATGGTGGCGAGAATGAACTCAGGAAGCAGAAACCTTAAGGTTTTTCACTGTGACAGTGGATATCCCTCCCTTTCCCCGCCTGCACACTATTTTCATTGATCTTTGCACAGTTGGGAAAACAAAAGGTTGAAACCCTGCATGCATCTCACCTGAGGTCAAGATCACTGTTGTCACCTCTGTAGCAAATATGACCTTACCATCACCTGCAACATTTCACAGATCATAGAATCCCGACAGTGTGGAAACAGGCCCTTCGGCCCAACCAGTCCACACCGACCCGCCAAAGAGTAACCCACTCAGACCCATTCGCCTACATTAAACCCCTGACTAATGCACCCAACCTACACATCCCTGAACAGTGTGGACAATTTAGCACGGTCAACTCACCTAAAATGCACATCTTTGGATTGTGCAAGGAAACTGGAGCACCCGGAGGAAACCCACACAGACACAGGGAGAATGTGCAAACTCCACACAGACAGTCACCTGAGGCTGTGAGGCTGCAGTGCTAATTACTGAGCCTTGTGTATGGTGGGGCGGGTTTTGCAAGCCCTAAAAAATAAACCTTCCTGATTGGAGAGTTTGTGACCAATGAGAGTAATCCGCTGAGGAACAGGGAACATTCTGACGGACAGATGTAAAATGTTTTGATACTTGATTCTGTATCACAATGTGACTGTATTTTAACTGTAGTGATTCATGATGGAGTATTGCCTTGAACAGATAAATCGCCATTACATTGGACAGCATTCTCTAAATCATGAGATGCTTTAGAGTGCTTTACCCATTGGAGAAAATGCCAGAATGCATTCAAACCTGGAGCAAAATGTGCTGGGAAAAGTCCTGTCATAATTTATACTGTCAGTTAAATGTCGGGATAAACATACTTTGAAAAAAGCTGTCTGTTGTTGAAAGTATAACAACACTAAGTTCATGCTTCAATCTGTTGATTGGTGGACCATCTTCATTAAAGGGTGATTGACTTGTAAGTGCCTCTGAAATAGCCTGGCAAGGCCATTTGATTCAAAGATAATTAAGAATAAGCCAAAAATGCTGTCTTTGCTACTGACATGCATTAAAAATAATGGAAATGAACCATCATCTGCAGCTAATAAAAATCTATTTGTTTCAGTTTGTATAGACTCCATTGTTTACATTCCTATGGTTGAGTTTTTTTTTCAGTGGGGAGCTATATTAATATTGTTGATTGACAATTTTAAGAGGTTATTAAAGGATTTTTCATCTTTGATGTGGTAAGTGGTTCAGTGCTTGTTTGCTTACATTGAGAACAGATTGACCACTTGAGGTGGTTCAGATTTTTAAAATAGCTTCTTATGATTTTTTTCCCACCCCAGAATGAGAAGTCTTTAAATAATGGCGGCATTAGATTGTTTGATTTTTCCAAAGGCGTTGTGTGGCCTGCCCGTTGTGGAAACCGGTGAGTGGCTATGGAAGTAAACTGGGGCACGAAGAGGGCATGGAACTATGAGAAGGCATGCAAGAGTATGGGATCCATGGAGGAGGCATGGGGGTAGCACAGTGGGTTATGGAGAGGGAATGAAGAGTATCAGGGGACATTGGGGACATGGGATATATGAAAGGGCATGAGGAGTGTAAGAGGGTAGAAGGCGTGTGAGGCATGCGGGATGAAGTTTTGAGGTTCATAAGATTGCTGTTGGGTGCTGGGCTGTTGTGCACAGAACCATGATAAGGATTCTAACCAGCTTGCCTCTGTACCCATACCTGTCCTGCACAGTATCACTTGCAAAGCCTGATCCTGGCCCGTCCACATCTCTCACAGGCAGATGTGTGGAGGGAATGGGGCTCAGAGATGAGCTTGAATTTCAGAGGACATGAAGAACGTCAGATCCTATTGAATGGCACAGTAGGCTCGAGGGGCTGAATGGCCTACTCCTGTTCCTATTTCTTGTGGTCTTATGGCATACATTCCTGAAACTGACCAGTTAACAGACCCGAAATTAAGATAGTGTTGGGGCACTGATGGTAATGAGTGAAAGAGGTGCCTTTTCCCTTCTGTGGGAATCTTGACTTACTTGAAGGTGGGGGAGTGAACGCAGATCATGGGTGATCTTGTGATGCTTGCTACCCTGCCAAAGTACCCACTCCCTGGGGCAAGGTGGCTAAAACCGAGGCCTCTGTTTCAGTTCATTACAGGCATCCAACAAGTCCCTGTCAGCATCATGCCCTTACCTTCTCACCACTTGAGAAATAACCAGACTCCCTGTCAGGCAGTCAATGATTCTCAACTTAGTCAAGCAGTTCCTTCTCTCAACTTCAATGAATACCTATGACTATTAAGAGAAAGTGATCAAAGATCTCTTAAAAGGCTATATGCCCCAATGATTTTTCCCCAGATTTGCTTGTGGCATTGCCCTGAGGGTTAATCTGAGAACTGTATATCAATCCTGGAGAGTTGTCAGCCCTATCTTCAATGCGCCCATGCTCAGCTGTGGTTCTGAAGATTTATTCCGGCAAGGTTCTGGGCACTGTACTGTGACCGCAGTTAGCTAGACTGGCCAGCCTATTCCTCAAAAGCAAAATCAATTCTCACCCAATTGCTACCGCAACTCTAAGCGGCAGTGTACATTCATCAGGATGTCCTTGGCATCATCAGTCTCTGTAATGCAAGTGCAAAGCCATTCATGACCCTGCACCATAACTTTCAAACTGATCTGCTCTGCTGCCCACTGACATATATGCTACAATTTGCCAACACTCAGTTCTTGACTTGGAGGGAGGGAGCTAGCATGAAAGATTACTGCTGCTGGCTAATAATTATTGGCATTTTAAATAAGTTGAGGGAATGAGCTTTGCAGGTTGATATTCAGTAAGGTGTATGACAGCTCATTTTAAATGAATTCACCTTCCCCTTTCACTACCTAGTTCATCTTAATTCTGAAGGGTTTCCCCAAAGTGCTTTGCTTAATTGGTAGATCTGTCTTAGAAGCAGACAGTGTGAATGGTATGCTGTTACTCCCTTCCCTTCACCCTACCATCTGCCTGGTGCACACCCCGAACCCAGTCCCAGTTTGTCCTCTTTATTCTTAAAGACTGCAGCTCATTCCTGTTCGGAGCTATCACCGCATGTATCAACTCCTGCAAATGTCCAATGTTCAGGGAAAAGAAGCAGTTCTCTTTTCCCAGTTTCCAAAACTTTAAACTGTGGGGTAGGGACGGGTCTCACCAACAAAACAAAGGGATTATTTTTTAAAAGTCGGGTAATGATGATCTGACTGTATGGGGAGTTATAATGGGCCTCATGATCTCAAAATATTACTAGGAGGGGAGGTAATCTATCCAGTGCTGCTGTGATCGATCACCACTCACTGATACTACGAGGATAGGTAACCAGATCCCAGGTTATGATTTGGAGATGCTGGTGTTGGACTGGGGTGTATAAAGTTAAAAATCACACAACACAACCACCTGATGAAGGAGCGCTGCTTCGAAAGCTAGTGTTTCCAATTAAACCTGTTGGACTGTAACCTGGTGTTGTGTGAGTTTTAACTTTGTAGATCCCAGGTGGATCACATCGCAGGAATAACATGAACCAACAACAACTGTGTCAAATGAAATTAAATTGTGTCTAAGTGAGGAGATTTCCCCAAACCACTTCGATAGGAGCATAATGTGACAAAGTTGGACGCTGATTCATAAAGGCGCATTAGTGTAGATGATTAAATCAGAGATGGATTTAAAGGAACAACTTTAAAGTACAAGAGAGGATGAGAGAAATGGAGAGGTTTATGGGGGGATCTTCAGAGTGAGGGCCCAGAGAACAGAAGGTACATTTTCCAACAAGTGAAGCCAAGGAAACCAGGAATGCTGAAGAGATCTGAATTTTTCGAGGTCTGTGGGAATGAAGGAGGTTACTAGGAGGGCTAAGGAGACGGAGGGATTTGGAAACGAGGGACGCACCGTGGAGGAGTTGCTGGACAGGAGCTATTGCAGATCAGTGAGCAAACGGGGAGAAAGTTGTCGGAAAGTTGGTTAGAGAGACTTGGCAAAGTAACCTAGCTAAATTGCAAGTACAAATGTTCTTTGTGCTGTTATTGAATCAGACGTTGCTCATAACGGCATTCTTAGGCTCAAGTCCCACTCCACAGAATTGATCACAGGATCCAGTCTGATACCCCCAGGTCAGTACTAAAGGAGAGTGCTCCATCTTTCAAAATGAGACCTTGACAGCATTCTAGGGTAGATGTCAATCATTGCATTACACTATTTTGAAGATGATCACGAGTTCTTCCTAGAGTGCTGGCAATATTTCCCCTCAATTAACTCTACGAAAGTGGCCAGTGATCTCACTGTTTTAGGAGCTTGTTGTGAACAGATTGGTGGTCACTTTCGTATATTACAACATTGACCTGCCTTCAAACCAACTGAAAAACACTTTGGGATGTCCTGAAGTCATTATTGGAAAAATATGAATCCAAGTCTATTGATACAAAATTTAAACATTTCTTAAATATTGCTGAAGATTTTCATCTTTCATTGGGGAAAATGTAAGGACATCACATTTTGAACCACCACAACAATTGGAAGGACTGCTGATTACAAAGAAGATGCTGAGTCTCCCGTACAGTGGGGCAATGTGAAGTATGAACTTGATGCCAGTTTGATGTCAAATGTACATAGCAGCATTTGGTGCCTGGAACAAACAGAATGCTTCTTCGGTTTATTCTTAATAGGCAGAGTACAGACCGTCATTAACCAGCCCAGGCTTGCAAAACACAAACACCAACTGTCCAATGGGATTCTGTGATTTGGCAGCACTTACTGAATGATCAAGAGTACGCTAACCGTTACACTAACAGCCAACTTAATATAATTAGTTGATCTTGTAAGAGTCCCCAAAAAATACATCCTCAGACTAAAATTCCCGAGGGAATGCAATCATGGACACCACCAATTGAAGAAACGTCCCCATAAGGTCATGGACAGATTCAATGAGGAACTGTTTCTTCAGATACAGGCTGGTTCTCTCCCAGATTTGCTGCTGATAGGGCAATTAAGAAAAGAAGGGGATGAAAGCAAGTGAACTACCAGACTTCTGACCCTAGGTGGAGCTGTCTGTCAAGGTCGGGGAAGGAGGGGGAATGAAAGCAGGGAGCTGAGAAGGAAGAGGCTGCAAGAAGATTTGAGGCTAAGGCTGCAGTGGGCAAGAGGGGAGAATGAATGAAAGATGTAGGAGACCATGAAAGGTAAAGTTGGGAGGCTGCAAGGGGGAAATGAAAGATGGAGGCAGCAAAGACTGCATAACTGTAAATAGGGTCAGATACAGGCTGCTTAGGAGGGAGGACAGTTTTAAACCTGTCAGCAAAGGAATAGTCCACTAAAAGAAAGGAAAACGTGAAATTACAGAGAAATGAACTCCTTTCAATTACAGTTGGAACTTAGGACAGTGAATATTCAGGAGCTACGATTTATGGAGTGACGTTATTGTAATGAACACCGTCAATTGTTAAATTTCAATCTGAGATTGAGATCCGCAGTAAAAGTGATTGAAACATATTGATTAAATCTTTCAGCTTTGTGCATATACCCCACCACATATGATCTCATCAGCCTGTGGAAGGTGTGGTAAGGGTAATGGTATTTTGTGTGTAGAAGTGTGTTCATTTGTTTTGGTAAAAAAAGTCTTTGATGCTTATTTATGTCTGTCGCCTTATGCCGATTTAAACATTGCAGTGCCTAAGAAATGAATGCTTCCATTGTGTTGTAGCTTTACATTTGCTGGGGGATTGATAATAATTGAGAATATTGATGAGTTCTTCTCATTCTGCCTCTGTGTCAGTTCAAATTCTCCATATGTCAACACAAGTATGGAAGACAGAATGGTGGAGAATGCATTTGGCACACTTGCCTTCATTGGTCAGAGCATTGAGTACAGAAGTTGGGACATCATGTCATGGCTGTACAAGACATTGCTGAGGCCACATCTGCACTACTGCGTACAATTCTGGTTGCCCTGCTATAGGAAGGATGTTATTAAACTGAGAGGGGCACAAAAAAGATTTACAAGGATGTTACTGTGACAAGAAGGTTTGAGTTATAAGGAGAGGCTGGATAGGGTGAGACTTTTTTTCTCCTGAACATAGGAAGCTTGAGGGGTGATCTTATAGAGGTTTATAAAATCTTGAGGGGCATAGATAAGGTGAATGGCCAAGGTCTGTTCCCCAGAGTAGGAGAGTCCAAAACTAGAGGCCATAGGTTTAAGGTGAGAGGGGAAAGATTTAAAAGGGAACTGAGGGGCAGTCTTTTCACACAGAGGGTGTATGGAATGAGCTGCTAGAGGAAGTGGTGGGGGCTGGTACAATTGTAACATTTAAAAGGCATCTGGATGGGTATATGAATAGGAAGGGTTTAGAGGGATATGGGCCAAGTGCTGGCAGGTGGGACTAGATTGTGTTGGGATATGGACGAGTTGGACCGAAGGGTCTTTTTCTGTGCTCTATGACTCTATGACTAATAAACAATTGAGAATAAAAATCTAGCCTCCAATAACCTAAATAGAGCTCTCAGAAGAGCTTCATTACACTTACTAGAAGTAAGGTATTTCATATACTTCAAACAAAAGGAATATTTTCAAACATTGTTCTTTTTTTGATTTATCCAAAGGTTGGGATATCTTAGTACCTTATTGTTCCCTGCATGGCAATACACTATCAACCAAAATCAATCTGCCAACCAATGTACACCCTTTTCTCCTGTAGCGCAATCTGTTATGGAATTGTTAGAAATGTGGTATTCTTGCACTTGTCCTGAAAGGTACAAGGTTAAAAAACGTAGCAATTTGGCTCTCTTTTCAATAATATTCAACTTCAAGACTTTCTGCCTCTTTAATATAATCATCAAGACAGTTTAAATCGACTTTGGTAACTGCAAACATTAATTGAGTAAAGAAAAATTCTAAAGAACAGATGCTAACAAGCAGACCAAAACTATTTTACCACCTCATTAATTGAAAGCGCTGAGAGTGAGAGAGGAGGGGATGGTGAGCATTAAATTTTAGTGTTGAAAACCCTTGAAAAATAAATTGAAAAAGCAATTTACAAATGGTGCTGAGTGCCAGATGGGCCAAAGAAACGGAAAGGAAAAGCACAGATAGGAATTCATCATGAAAGACAATGGAATCCATGCTTGAAATTGAATCATACTGTGGAGAACTGAGAGCAAAGAGAAGGAATTAAGATTTGTTCAGCATTAGTTTTGGAGAAACATAAAGGACAGGTTTCAGAGTGTTCAAAAATTAGAGATTAAAGGGGAACAATGATTGATGGAAGGAGATAAACAAGGAATCTAGTTCATGACAGAATGGAGGGGGAAATAGTAACTGAAGTAAGGCAATGGAACAATATTATTGTTCTGCTTGATATTGTGGATGGCGAGAAATTATTTCCTCTGCTTGGGGATTGAAGAATAGGCCAACACAACCGTAAAATCAAAGCTAGGTCACTCAGCGGAGATGTCAAGAAGCAGTCCCTTACACAAAAGGTGAAATTGGGAACACTCTCTTGCATGAGAAAAGAAGTTGAGAATTGGAGGGGAAAAGTTGGGATCAATAAGTGATTGAGTAAGTTACTGAGGGCAATGTGAGTAAAGAGAGTTGCCGATCAACAATTGGCTAGTCTAGTAGCAGAACTGATTCCAGGCGTTAATGACTTCCTCCTTATCCTATCTACCTTAAAGTTCAGACTGCTTGATGGGGTACAGTTTTAACACCGTAAGAACAGCACTTTAATGATAAAGCCCTATCAAAGAGCCAACACAGGCATAAAGGCAGAATGACCTGTTCCTGTACCATTCTATAATTCTATAGCACAGATGCGTATAAAATGACACTAGTTATGCACATGGGGGAGTAAGAAATAATGAGATATGGTGATAGAGTGGAATGAAATAGAGTGGGAGGAGGTTTATGTGGAACTCAAACAATTACATAGACCAATTGAGCTGAATGTGCTGTAAATGTTAAGTAATGGACGTGCAAAGTTGCTATGGTGAGTGTACAATCCACCCAGCAGCCTCTGTGAATGTATGGGAGGTGATATCAGACACACAAGGGGTTGTACAGAAGATGACTTTTTATTTGGCTGTTGTACATTATACAAATTTAAGAGTTTGCAGTAAGACAGACAATAAATAAGGTAACAGATGGAACTGAAACTTCCTTTCTTACTGCTGCAGATGTCCAAGAGCTGTCAGAAAGATACACATTTTATTCCTATTTTTGAGATGTGAACATCACTAATGAGTTCAGCATTTATTGACAAGTCCTAGTTGTCAATGAGAAGGTGGGGATAGGCAGGTTAAGGATTTTCATGACACAACAATGAAGAACATGAGTTTCATGGTAAGTAAGAATGATAGAAATGCTTCTCATTCTTGTTTTCAAATCCCTCCACTGCCTCAGCCCTCTGTGTCTCTGTAATCTCCTCCAGCCCCACCGTCCTCCAAGATATCTGCACATTATCCACCTCTTGAATAGTCTCACCATATGTAGCCGTGTTTCAGTTGCCTAGGCCCTAAAGCTTTGGAATTCTCTTCCAACGCCTCTCTGCCTCACATTCCTCCCTTAAGAGACTCTTTAAAACTGGTGGCACAGTCGCTCACTAATTAGCACTGCTGCCTCGCAGCACCAGGAATCCGGGTTCAATTCCAGCCTCGGGCGACTGCCTGTGTAGAGTTTGCACATTCTCCCCGCGTCTGCCTGGGTCTCCTCCCACAATCCGAAGATGAGTAGTGTTAGGTGAATTGGCCATGGGAAATTACCCATAATGTTCAGGGATATGTAGGTTAGTCAGGGGTAAATATAGGATAATAGGGTAGGGGAATGGGTCTGGATGGGTTACTCTCTGAAGGGTTGGTGTGGACTTGTTGGGCCGAAGGGCCTGTTTTCACGCAGTAGGAATTCTTCTGCGTTTGGTCACCCTCTGATCATCTGATTATATATAATCTGAAAGTCTAAAATGTCCTCGTGGAATTTGATGTCATGCTTTACATCACAATGCTCTACTGACGTGCCCTGTGATTTTTTATTATGTTAAAGGCACTGTATATAAGTATAGATTTTAGTTGCCTTTCCACATTGAAATTAGAGCCAAACTCTTATACTCTGCTGATCTCAAAGCAACATGAGTTCTCAAAGATCTGAGTGCAGACTTGAGTAATGGTCATTCCTGTGCGTAAGTCGACATTTGACGATAATAGAACATAGAACGTATAAAAGTACCGTGCAGAACAGGCCCTTTGGCCCACAATGTTGTGCCGAGATTTAATCCTAATGTAAAATATAGTAACTTAACCTACGCACCCCTCATCTCACCGCTATCCATGTGCATGTCCAGCAGTTGCTTAAATGTCCCCAATGACTCTGCTTCCACCACCACAGCTGGCAACGCATCCCATGCATTCACAACTCTCTGTGTAAAGAACCTACCTCTGACGTCTCCTTTATACCTTCCTCCTAATATCTTCAAATCCTAATAATCTCCAGACTCTTAGTATTTATTATCCCTTCACTGCTGAAATCAATATTGTCCCAGTGCAAACCTCCTTAACATTAAAAACAGGAACACAGAAAGTAGGGGCAGGTGTAGGCTATTCGGCCCTTTGAGTCTGCACTGCCATTTAAAATGACCTTAGCTGATCTTGGGTTACTTAATAAAATCAGGGAATTGCCAACTAATGAATGCAGTGGTTCAACTTATGTCTGCGCATGTTAAATATGTGGTGTTCAGGCTGGTTTGCTGGGGCTGCTGTCTCCACAGACAGCACTGCTCCCTTGCAACAGCATCGATCCGTCTGATATAGAGTCTGGGAGTGAGATGTCTTACCGCAATCCTCAGGCTGCTCTTATTCAGCTGGACTGTCCCTGTGGCTTCTCTTTCTCTGCCTTATTTAAGATTATTGTTTGACTCCCCAGTAAACTCCCAACATTCTAAAATACAAAATACTTTTGGATAAAAATGTAGTCTCAGAAACTCGACCTTTACATGAGTGTGCATGTAAAGTCCTCAAAACGAATCAGACCTGAGCTTTCAAATACATCTAGAATTATCTGATTTATTTCAGATTGGAAGCCTCCCCTGTATTTTGTTATTTGTATATAATCCATGGTAAAGTGAGAATTCTGATAGGGTTTGCCCACGGGATACAATGAGCAGCATCATAGCGCCCTCTGTTGTTGGTCTATATCTCATCATCTTTCTCCTCTGATGTTCTGTTCATGATATTGGTGAGGAATACTATTGGCCAGGGCATTGGAGAGATTTCAATGTTCTGGAGATAATTGAGATGTTCAATTGTACCATGGAATCTTTTATGTTCATCTGACAGAATTAATTAGGCCTCAGTTTAAAATGACAGCAACTCTGATAGTGCAATGGTCCCACAGTTACTGCAGTGACGTGTTATTCTATGGTATGGTGTTCGAGACTCAGAACAGAGTTTAGCTCCACTAGTCTTTGAACTTAGAATCTCTACAGTGTGAAAGCAGGCCATTCGACCCATTAAGTCCACACTGACCCTCCGAAGAGCGGTCAACCCAGACTTATCCCCTTACCCTATCCCTGTACTTCTCATGTCTAATCCAGCTAGCCTGTACACAATGGGTACTTTGGCATGGTCAATCCACCCATCCTGCACATCTTTGGACAGTGGGGGGGGGGGGGAAACTGGAGCACCTGGATGAAACCCACGCAGATATGAGGAGAATGGGCAAAGTCCATATAGACAGTTGCCCGAGGCTGGAATTGAATCTGGGTCCCTGGCACCGTGAGGCTGCCCTTTCAAAGTGATCAAAGTGATAATTAAGTCAAGATGGTACAAACTTATCTGTCACAGAAACAGAGACTCGCCATCGTGCTTGCCTGTGTATATCCAGAAATGTTGGAGTTGCACCTAAATATGAATTAAACACCACCAAACAACGGTTGAGGGGAACAATTCATGACCCTGTTCATTTTATGATCTTGGCGTGAAACTCAATTTTGTAAGATTGAGCACGGGAAAAAGCGAGACTGTGGACTCTCACTTCCACAAGCAGGAAACTGCTCCTGGACGTCTTATCACAATTTTTTTTCTTTTCAATTCTGTTATTATTTTGTTTTTCTCTCTCACCTTTTCTTAATTAAATCCTTTTGTATCTCTCTTTCTAGATTCCTAACATACTTGTTCCTTCACCATCAGTCATTCTGCATCGCTCTACATGCTCACTGGTTAAGAAATTACTGCAGTTGCTTCATGGGGCCATTGACGTTGAGCTGGAAACAATGGAATGAAATGCTGATTTCAATAATCAGCAGGAGAGACCAAGATCTAGTAGCATAGATGCTGCCAGTTCTGTGTAGCTAGCTGAGCACTGGGCAATAACTTATGATCTTTGGCATTTACATTCCAGTAGCTGTGCACATATTAAATAAGTACACTTCTCAGAAGGTCAGTGTTTCTGTTCATTTCAACTGTTCGAACTCAAGAATAACAATAAGTTGTTGGCAGGTAAACCGCTTTTCTTAAAATGAGCTAATAAATCTTCAGCAACGCTCTTACCTATAAGGTGGATGGTATGACACTTCTGTAGTGACGGAGACAGCATTGAGGCTTAAATAATAAGGGAGAATTTGGCTTTTTAAAGCACCTTTCAACACTTTCCAAAGCAACTGAGAGTAAATAAAGAATTTTTGAAGTGTGGTCACTGTGCTTTTCCAGCACCACACTCTCAACAGGAAACACAGCAGCCAATATGTGTATAAGCCAACAAGGCTCAATTGTCACATCAGATCTCACAAACACCAAACTGTCACCACTGTGATAATGATAATGCTGATTAAGGGCTAAATATTGGTCAGGGCACCAGGAAGAATGCCCCTGCTCCTATTCAACTAGTGCTAGGGGATATTTTACTTGACAGGGCGCACGGGCATCAGGTTAACAGCTTCCACAAATTCAACCCAGATTCTGTGCACGTTTTCCAGAGTTTGATTCTGCGATGTCCCAACTCAGAGGTGAGAATGCTAAATATGAGTCCACAGCTGGTAGACACATATAAAAGTCATGGACGCCTGTTGGCAGGAATCAGGTTTGTTCCAGTCAGTTGTAGGATCCTGCCTGTTCTAATCTGCCCACAAGATACCTTCAACTTGACCTTCAAAGAAGACCCATAATTGATGTCAGCGAGACCTCTTCCTACTCCAGACATCACTGTAATTCTTGCAAGTGAGATTGACGATAGCCAATAAGTGCAAATGTGCTCCATACTAAAGTCTAGAAATGGAGGAACTGTCTCATGAGCAAAGTCTGAACGGGTGTGGACTCTACGCACTAGAGTTTTAAAAAATGAGAGGTAATCTCATTGAAATGTGTCGCATTCTTAAGGGGTTTAATGCTGAGAGCGTGCCCCCCCGCCATGGGAGAGTCTAGGATCAGAGAGTATTGTCTTTTAAGAGTGAGATGTGGAGGAATTTCTTCTCTCAGAGGATGAAGAATCTTTGGAACTCTTTGCCACAGAGAGCTGTGGGAGCAGAGTGCTTGTGTATATTGAAGGCTAAAATGGATTCTTGATCAGTAGTGGAATCAAGGGTTATGGAGAAAGGACAGGGAAGTGGACTTGAGGAATGATGGATCAGCCATGGTCCTAGTGAATGGGGAGAGCAGGTTCAAGGGGCCGAATGGTCTACTCCTGTCCCTATTTCTTAAGGTCTTTCTGTTTGTAGATCCATTCCCAACTATCAACTGGCCCGAGAAAATCATTTTGTATAGTAGTTGTGAAGTAAATAGACATGAGGTTTCCAATCTGTCAGCCTGGGTTGAATTTAGACCAAGATCCCAGAGTTGATAAGTTACTCTGACCCTCCCTACAGCTCAATCCTTCCACTCTGTCCACAAAGAGTGTTTGGCAAAGGTTTCATTGGATTTGTTTCTAAGCTGGAAGTTACATCAGGGCACTTCACTGCACCATTGTATTGACAACATGATGAAACTGACACAAGGTTCTTCCCCACAGCAAGCAGTGGAAGATTTAACAAATGCTTCGTGCACTGAGACAAGAGCCTCTTTAAATAAATGACAGTCATTCATTTGGAACATACATGATTTATAAGCAGGGAATAATTAACACAGTGCTTGGAGCCAATGTTCCCAGTTACTGCCTAAAATGAGTCATCGTTTTCATAAATATTTTTCATAATCCTACCAAAACTGACAGGCTCACAAAATTAATCCTCTCAGATTGCCTAGATACACAAAGTCATTTGATATATTACTGGGTTGGAAAAGGAAGGCAAAGTAGTATCTAAATTCATGATATCTAATTTGTGTAACACGCATCACAAATTTAAATAATTGCACATTGCAGTTTTATCCCCAACAGCTTTTTCCATTGGTCTATGCAATTGTCCTAACATTAAAGAAAAACAGAGAAACTATTTCTAAATAGCCTTTCATGGCACTTTTAATATCCCAACACACTTCATGGGAGCTATTACGAAATGAAATTTGACACTGAACCACAGAAAAACATACAGGTATTAGCACAGGTGACGAATAAAAAGAGGTTTAAGGGTCTTAAATGAGGACAGAAATGTACTGATGGAATTAAAGAGCTTACAGGGTATGAGTTCAAGTCTGATCAGGGTACCTTTGGAAACTGAATGGCATAAAGTTTGTAATTTTAGGGTGAGTATGAGTAAAAGTGACCGTGCCAGGTGGTTGTAGAACCCAAAAATGTTCACTGGCATCTGAATAACTCTGCAGAGGCTGTTATTCCATCGCCCAGGTCACCCTTTGTTTACATGTGCATGGTTACTGACCAAGTATCTCAGAGCCAGTCCCTAGAGTGAGGCTCCTGTTTAGACCTGTCAGCCAGGGCTCCCTGATTAGCCTAGTGTAACAGCCCCAATCAGAGATCAAATACTCAATGAGATCCATTAGGCCCACCTTGTTCCAATCACTACAAATCCTTTAGGCAAGAGAACATAGGAGCAGACATAGAGTATTCCGCGCCTCGGAACTGTTATGCCATTCAACAAATAAAGAAGGACCTTGGGAAAACCTTTAGACAAAGCCATGATAGCAGTGTGGGAATCGTAATGCATAATTAACCCATACCCTTCTATGGGTTAATGCAGACAACACACTAACTTTGTGCTCCTCACTAATTTAAAGTGGAAGGTGATGCATTTTAGAAGCAGGAATCAGGATAGGGAGTAAGTTGTTAATGACACGATTCAAAAGAGTGTGCAACAGCAATGAACCCTGGGGATACATGTGCATTGATCTTTGAAAGTGACACGACATATTGAGAGAGTGATTAAGCTTTGGAACTTGGACTGCCGAAGAATATGAAGGGAAAGTGAGAACAAGGTTCTGAGTTGGATGATCAGACATGACTGTATGAGGGAGCAGGCTCAAAGGGCTGAAAGGCCTATTCCTGCATCTACTTTCTATGTTTCTATGAGTCTGCTCTGCCATTTTAAGTGACTATGGCTGACCTGACGACCATCAGCTCCACATTCCTGCTTTTTCCCTCTAACCCTTGATTCCCTTACTGATAAAATATCTACCTCAGCCTTGAATATATTTAATTATCCCACTTCAACAGCACTCTGTTGAATTACACAGACTCACTGCACTCAGACAGAAGAAATTCCTCATAGTTCCTGTTGTTCTGTTTCCAAAACTTGACTGTTTGATCTTACATGTTTGTCACTCTGTGTAGCCTTGAAGGTAACAATGATACGTAGCTTCGCACACAAAGGATGTACCATGGGTTGACTCTGTGTTGAGAACCTTTTGAGGCATCTGGAAGCAAGAGGAACAGAGAATAAACAGGGTACTGGATCCTGCTGACACCATTACTCCTTGTCTTGCAACATCCCTATTCTTGCCCTGGTGTTTGAGTCCAAAAGCATTGGTCTCAACGAGTTGGTCAGCAACGCCTGGACAGAGAGGTGCACAGCAACAAGGAAGCCACGAGGGATTAGGGATCCTATAGGCTTGTATCGATCCGATAGACCCTAATTTTCCAAATTGCCTTCTCAGTAGCCCTTCCCCATAACTCCCCATGGGCTTAGCACCTCCCAGGGTCCCTACCCATACTGTCTCGTGAGTCTGCTTCTGCCCACTGTTCCCTGCCAATCCTTGGGCACATGAAGTGATTTGTCAGGTGTGATCATGGGCTACTCCCTCTTTGAAGTCACTACCTAATTGCACCAAAATTGCTCTTGCTTGTGACGTAAAGGGAAGTGAATGAGAGTTGAGACACAAAATGAAGTGTAAGGACAAACACAATGTTCTATAGGCTTTGCTGCAAGGTCAATTTAGTAAGAATTCTCCACACAAGAAGGCTTATTGCCCATGACCTAGCAGCTCAAACAATGGAAGTATTGATTGCCATTCTGTTGAGAATTGTAATGAGGCAATAGCAGAATGTATAATGATATTATAATGATATCAATGTCACATTATTGTGGAGCAAGATCTGGAAGACGGCAGAAACTAGGCTCAAAAAGCAGTACACGGGATAAAAGAGAGTGATTTCTAATTTCCTTGAATACATGGTTACCGCGAACTGAAACAAACAAAAACGGAAAGTGCTGGAGAAACACAGCAGGTCTGGCGGCATCTGTGAAGAGCGAAAAAGAGTTAACATTTCAAGTCCCGTGAATCCTTCTTCAGAACTGGACTTCAAATGCAAACTCGGTTTCCTCTTCAGAGGTGCTGACAGATCTGCTGAGTTTCTCCAGCAACTTCTGTTCTTGTTGTGAACTGGTCTTGCACACAATTGTGAATGTATTTGGGGAGAGAGAGCAAAGGACCTGAGCAAAGGACATGAAAGTGAGAGTTAAAAGTGTTCCAAATGGTGAAGGCTATTGGCAAGACTGATAAGGACCAAATTGTTTCCAGTGACAGGAAAGCCAGTAACCGGAAGGTACAACTTTAAGGTAATTCATAATAGAGACAGAATGGAGATGAGAAACGGTATATGTTTCCACACAGGCAGTTGTTACAATTTGAAATTCACTACTTGAGGGGTTGGTCGAACCAGATTAAATAAATGGGAACTAGATGAATACATGAAAAGGGGAATAAATGCAGGGTAATGAAGAAGGAACAGAGGAGTGGGACTAATTGGAAATGCTCAAAGTGCAGAGCAGGCACAAAGGGCCAAGTAGTATTTTTCCGTTGTGTTAAATTTGTCACTACCTCTTTATTTTTCCATTTTCTCAGTGAAGCCCTATTTCCAAGTCATGATAGCAAGAGAGACACCCAAGGGCATAAAGATGTGAGCTTATGTAAAAAGTCCATCAAAGGATTTAATTTTTTTTTAACAAAGGGTCTGAGATTCCAGAGTTTTTCTTTACTTCCTACCCAAGAAATGAATTATAACTATAATATAACGCTATAATTTTCATGTTGCTTCCATGTGAAGTGCTTATATTATTTGATTCATGGTTGCAACTTGAGTAATGGTGTTTTCTCATCTGCAAAGAGATTATAGACACACACTGTACATTCTATATGAAGTCTGATTATTAGGAGTGTAGTAAATATGGTCAAAGTTTGTGAGAAGATTTGTAGCTCGGGTGCTCGTTGTTGTGGTTCTGTTCGCCAAGCTGGGAATTTGTGTTGCAGACGTTTCGTCCCCTGTCTAGGTGACATCCTCAGTGCTTGGGAGCCTCCTGTGAAGCGCTTCTGTGAAGTTCCCTCTGGCATTTATAGTGGTTTGAATCTGCCGCTTCCGGTTGTCAGTTCCAGCTGTCCGATGCAGTGGCCGGTATATTGGGTCCAGGTCGATGTGTTTGTTGATTGAATCTGTGGATGTGTGCCATGCCTCTCGGAATTCCCTGGCTGTTCTCTGTTTGGCTTATCTGATAATAGTAGTGTTGTCCCAGTCGAATTCATGTTGCTTGTCATCTGCGTGTGTGGCTACTAAGGATAGCTGGTCATGTCGTTTCGTGGCTAGTTGGTGTTCTTGGATACGGATCGTTAGATGTCTTCCTGATTGTCCTATGTAGTGTTTTGTGCAGTCGTTGCATGGGATTTTGTACACTACGTTGGTTTTGCTCATGCTGGGAATCGGGTCCTTAGTTCTGGTGAGTTGTTGTCTGAGAGTGGTTGTTGGTTTGTGTGCCGTTATGAGTCCTAGTGGTCGCAGTAGTCTGGCTGTCAGTTCGGAAATGCTCCTGATGTATGGTAGTGTGGCTAGTCCTTTTGGTTGTGGTATGTCCTCGTTCCGTTGTCTTTCCCTTAGGCATCTGTTGATGAAATTGCGGGGGTATCCGTTTTTAGTGAATACATTGTATAGGTGTTCTTCTTCCTCTTTTTGCAGTTCTGGTGTGCTGCAGTGTGTTGTGGCCCTTTTGAATAGTGTCTTGATGCAACTTCTTTTGTGTGTGTTGGGGTGGTTGCTTTCGTAATTCCCAGCTCGGCGAACAGTAGTAAATATGGGCTACATAGATTTTAACTTGCATCATCTAGCTGTTATACCTGAGACCTTACATGATCTAAAATGGTTTTTTAAAAAAAAGTAGAAACATAAATGGCTGCAGTAGTCATCTGAACACTGTTTGACACAGGTGTTCTGAGATATACGTGGGATAAATGAATGACCTATGTTGTCATTTCCATTTTATCCAAAGACACTAAATTCAGGCTAGGCAAAAGTGAGGACTGCAGATGCTGGAAACCAGAGTTTAGATTAGAATGGTGCTGGAAAAGCACAGCAGGTCAGGCAGCATCTGAGGAGCTGGAAAATCAATGTTTTGGGCAAAAGCCCTTCATGAAGCTACTGGCTAAAATCAGGCCACTGAGTCAGCATCAGGAAAGTTTGTGCGAAGATTTGTAGCTCGGGTGCTCGTTGCTGTGGTTCTGTTCGCCGAGCTGGAAGTTTTTGTTGCAAACGTTTCGTCCCCTGGCTAGGTGACATCATCAGTGCTTGGGAGCCTCCTGCGAAGCGCTTCTTTGATGTTTCCTCCGGTGTTTATAGTGGTCTGTCCCTGCCGCTTCCGGTTGTCAGTTTCAGCTGTCCACTGTAGTGGCTTAATAGCCACACACGCAGACAACAAGCAACATGAATTCGACTGGGACAACACTACTATCATAGGGCAAGCCAGACAGAGAACAGCCAGGGAATTCCTAGAGGCATGGCATTCATCCACAAACTCCATCAACAAACACATCGACCTGGACCCAATATACCAACCACTACAGCGGACAGCTGAAACTGACAACCGGAAGCGGCAGGGACAGACCACTATAAACACCGGAGGAAACATCAAAGAAGCGCTTTGCAGGAGGCTCCCAAGCACTGATGATGTCGCCTAGCCAGGGGACGAAACGTTTGCAACAAAAACTTCCAGCTTGGCGAACAGAACCACAACAGCATCAGGAAATTTGCATCACCCATTTAACTGATGTTAATTATATGATGATTTCACACATTGGGAGATGAAAAACTCACCTGTCAGTCAGCTTGGCAAAACAGTGGAGCTAGACTCAGGAATACATACTAAACAATATTTCAATAGCTGCTTTTGAGCAGTAGAGCAGTGGAAATGAAAATTAATTTGTAACAACATGGGATAGAGTCCTCTTTCTCTCTGTCTGCTTCTCTCATGATCTTACAGTGCCTGGTGAAAAAACAATGAGAGACAACTTACAGTGCCTGGTGAAAAAACAATGAGAGACAACAATTCACTGACAACTTAAAGATATCTACAGAGTCCGCTGTTTCTGAGGTTACAAATCAACGATTAAACAGCTGCAGTCTCGGGTTAAGAATCTAACATCTCAAGGACTTCACTTAACTGTGCAAGCTTCAAACTCCCTGTCTGTACTAAACAATCTCCCTTTTAAACTTACTACCTGTGTTTGCATGTTTGATGTCCTATAATTATTTTTTTCTCTGGGTTAGTTTGTAATAAAATTCCTCTTTCTTTCACATAAACCCCTGAAAATTGCCTAATTCTAGTTAACCAACTTTCAGTGAAACATAGAATCCTGGATAATAGCAGGAGGAGGCTATTTGGCGCTTTCTGCTCACTCTACCATTCGGTATGATCACAGTCGATCATCCAAGTCAGCACCCTGTTCCTGCTTTTGTTCCATACCCATTGATCTGTTTAGCCCTACAAACTGTATCTATCTGCCTCCTGAAAACATTTAATGTTTTGACATCGGCCACATTCTGTAACAGAGAATTCCATAGGCTGTCTGACTGAAGATATGTCTCTTCACCTCAGTCCTAAATGGCATACCCCATATCCTTAGACTGTGACCCCTGGTTCTAGACTCACTGGTTGGTGAGAACATCCTTCCTGTGTTTACCCCGACTTGTATGATAGCTGTGTGCTGAAATCAAACAACAGCTAACTGAAAGGGGGTTAAAAAGCGGGGAGCCAATTCCTTCTATCCACCTGGTTAGAACACAATGCATTTCCTCGAGATGTAAGGAGGCCAAGGTGAGGACTGCAGATGCTGGAGATTAGAGTCGAGAGCGTGGGGCTGAAAAAGCACAGCAGGTCAGGCAGCATCTGAGGAGCAGGAGAGTAGCGAGGTCAGGATACAGCTGAGGCACAGTGCTCTGGTTCACTTTAAGTGATTGTTCCAGATTCTCAGGTGTGGAAACTGTAATGAGTCCTGGGAATGGAATGGTAGGTTTAGTAGAGCTCTCTACCCTTGGCTTTAATAACTTCACTTTATTACTGTTGCTTTCATTTCCCATCACTTCCCACCAAGCATTACATTACAGAAAGGAAGCAAGACAAATGAAGAAAAATGTATTAGTTCCAAGGCACTAAAACAAAGTTGCATAATGCAAGCCAGCAAAAACTAAATCAGCAAAATCTGAATCATCAGACCAGATACATAACCTGTTAGCAGTGTCATTTATTGATTTATCATTGTTTTGTCTCTTGCAGGAGCACTTCCTTGGGATATGTTTCACGAGTCCATGAGTATCAGATGCAAACAAACGCTGTTTCTTTATCTCCTTGGCCTTGCAGCAGTGGAGTGGAGCAGAAAATTACAGTCACGGAATGCTTAAAAGTGGCTTCAGTGAAAGTAAGATGACAAAACACACTGACAACAAGCTTAAAAGAAAACCAAAGCTGGCATGAATTCAAATCCAATTTTTCTTGCTTTACACGTTAAGAGGCTTGTATAAATCTCCCGTATCCAGAATAAAGAGTAGGTCCTTGAAGCAGACTTTTGGATGGTGGACAAGTTGCACTTCATTTTCGTCCTTCGATATTTTCAAAGGTGCCAAAGAATGATGACAAGCTCAGTTATGAATATGAATACAGAAGCAAATACAGAATATGAATACAGAAGTTATGAATATGAATACGAATTTTGCAGATGACAGAAGCAAACAGTGAATAGTGACCAGAATGTGAGATCTAGCGAGCCACCAAATGCACGGCCCCCAGCCCAAATCTCAGAAAAACTATTATACTGTTTCCTTACTTCAGTTAAAAAACCGGCTTTGCGTAGGGTATTGTTTTGTTATGTGCTGTGAGCTAATGCTGCTCCCTACACATTGGGATACTGATCTGGTGTTTCTCTGAGTTGTGGACACCTGGACAAACGCTGTCTCTATGGCTGCTCCTTATCACGCAGCGTGGCTCCTTACATACTGTAATCTCCCTTCTTCACACCTGTGTGCAGTAGTTCTGACATACAGCTCTCTACTGCAGTGTCTAAGTCCTCTGGCTTCACCTGCTTATTCTCAACTGATAGCACCTGAGCTCACACATGGTGCTTTACAAGAATCTCATTACAGCACATCAGAAGGAAAGTGGTCATTGTCTCCACAAGGACTATACAGAGGCCACTCTGAATGATACTGACTTGGATGGACACATTGGCGGCAGGTAGATTGGTGATGGCAAGGTCAAATAGGTTGATCCCTCTTGTTGGTTTACTTACTGCCAGCTCCAAGCCCTGTCTGGTGGTTACGTCCTGTTAGATTTGGCCAGCTCCATCAGTAGTGGTACTGCCGAACTAGTCTTGGCGATGGGAACCTGTGTTCAAAACACACAGGAGAGGTGGTGGAATCTACCAGCAGCAAATACGGTCGAGAAACAGTTTGTGACTGGAGGTGTAGTGAACATGGTAAATAAAGAAAAGAGAGCAAGCCACCTTTCACCATCTGGGCAATGAGGAGTGAGTGGAGAAGCCTTGAGCCTCCAATAATGAGAAGTCTTTCGTTGCTGGACAGGGTAGAAGCTTTGGGGCAGGGAAACTGTGAGCTACCATTGGGAGCAGCTGTTGGGATTTTGACTGACAGCAGGAGAATGTAACAGCTACAAGGCAAGGGCGAAGATTGCCAGGAGAAGGAAGGGGGAGTGGCTATAAGGGAGGGGTCGAGGGTCAGGCTGCAAAGGGGTCAGAGAGAGAAGCTGAAAAGTGGTATGATTAAAAGAATGCACAGCTAATACACAGGCAGTAAAACTTAAAATTACTTAAGAGTCATCGAGTCAGAGATACACAGCTTGGAAACAGACCCTTCGGACCAACTCGTCTATGCTGACCAGATATCTGAACCTAATCTAGTCCCTTTGCCAGCACTTAGCCCATATCCCCTAAACCCTTCCTATTCATATACCCATCCAAATGCCTTTTAAATTTGCATTGTATCTTCCAGCTTTATTCACAAATGATGGAGAGTAGCAGCAATAACTTCAAAAGTCAGTGGAAAGTAGGTTCAGGGTGATGGTTTTTTTGAGCATAGATGTGTATTTTAAAAATTAAACCTTATTGCTAACTTATGCTTGTGGTCTCATGCAATTTATATAGTGTCTCAGAAACTAACGCTCTCCTTGTGTTAAATTTAATAAAGGTTTGATGGTTATTGAAAATATTGACAAATTGAGTCCAAATATCCCATATAGCTATACAAATACAGAAGAGATCATTAACACTTGACTGACTTAACTTACAAATAAATTTGTGAGAATGGAAAAGGAGACACTGAAAACCAAAAGGTAGCCCTTGACAGTGTCTCGAGAGGATTACCTACTAAAGAAGGTGCAAAACTTGACCTACTCTTGGGAAAAAAGACAAGGCAGGTGACTGAGATGTCAGTGGGGGAGCACTTTGGGGCCAGTGACATTAATTCTAATAGTTTTAAAATAACGACGGAAAAGGATAGACCAGATCTAAAAGTTTAAGTTCTAAATTGGAGGAAGGCTAATTTTGATGGTATTAGGCAAGAACTTTTGGAAGCTAATTGGGGGCAGATGTTCGCAGGTAAAGGGACAACTGGAAAATGGGAAGCCTTCAGAAATGAGATAACGGGAGTCCAGAGACAACTTATTCCTGCTAGGGTGAAAGGGAAGGCTGGTAGGTGTAGGGAATGCTGGATGACTAGAGAAATTGAGGATTCGGTTAAGAAAACGAAGGAATATGTCAGGTATAGACAGGATAGATCGAGTGAATCCTTAGAAGAGTAGAAAGGCAGTAAGAGTGTACTTAAGAGAGAAATCAGGAGGGCAAACAGGGGACAATGAGATAGCTTTGGCAAATAGAGTTAAGGAGAATCCAAAAGGTTTTTACTAATACTTTAAGGGCAAAAGGGTAACTAGGGAGAGAATAGGGCCCCTCATAGATCAGCAAGGCGGTCTTTGTGTGGAGTCAAAGGAGATGGGGGAGATACTAAATGAGTATTTTGCATTTCGCAGGTAAAGGGACAACTCGAAAATGGGAAGCCTTCAGAAATGAGATAACGGGAGTCCAGAGACAGCTTATTCCTGCTAGGGTGAAAGGGAAGGCTGGTAGGTGTAGGGAATGCTGGATGACTGGAGAAATTGAGGATTCGGTTAAGAAAACGAAGGAATATGTCAGGTATAGACAGGATAGATCGAGTGAATCCTTAGAAGAGTAGAAAGGCATTAAGAGTGTACTTAAGAGAGAAATCAGGAGGGCAAACAGGGGACATGAGATAGCTTTGGCAAATAGGGTTAAGGAGAATCCAAAAGGTTTTTACTAATACTTTAAGTGCAAAAGGGTAACTAGGGAGAGGATACGACCCCTCATAGGTCAGCAAGGCAGCCTTTGTGTGGAGTCAAAGGAGATGGGGGAGATACTAAATGAGTATTTTGCATAAATATTTACTGTGGAAAAGAATATGGAAGAAATGGAATGTGGCGAGATAGATGGTGACATCTTGAAAAATGTCCATATTACAGAGAAGGAAATGCTGGATATCTTGTAATGCATAAAAGTGGATAAATCCCCAGGACCTGATTGGATATACCCTAGAACTCTGTGGGAAGCTAGGGTATTGATTGCTGGGCCCCTTGCTGAGATATTTGTATCATGGATAGTCACTGGTGAGGTTCTGGCAGACTGGAGGTTGGCTAACGTGGTACCATTATTTAAGAAAGGTGGTAAGGACAAGCCAGGGAACTATAGACTCGTGAGCCTGACCTTGGCAGTGGGCAAATTGTTGGAGGGAATCCTGAGAGACAGGATTTAGACATATTTGGAAAGGTAAGGACTGATTAGGGATAGCCAACATGGCTTTGTGCATGGGCAATCATGTCTCACAAACTAGATTAATTTTTTGAAAAAGTAGCAAAGAAGATTGATGAAGGCAGATCAGTAGATGTGATCTATATGGACTGAGGTAAGGCACTTGACAAGGTTCCTCGTGGGAGACTGGTTAGCAAGGTTAGATCTCATGGAATGCAGGGAGAACTAGCCATTTGGATACAGAACTGGCTCAAAAGGTAGAAGACAGAGGGTAGTGGTGGAGGATTGTGTTTCAGACTGGAAACCTGTGACCAGTGGAGTGCCACAAGGATCGGCGCTGGGTCCACTATTTCTCGTCATTTATATAAATGATTTGAATATGAACATTGGAGGCATAGTTAATAAGTTTGCCGATGACACCAAAATTGGAGGTGTAGTGGACAGTGAAGAAGGTTACCTCAGATTACAACAGGATCTTGATCAGATGGGCCAATGGGCTGAGAAGTGGCAGATGGAGTTTAATTCAGATAAATGCAAGGTGCTGTATTTTGGAAAAGCAAATCAGAGCAGGACTTATACACTTAATGGTAAGGTCCTAGGGAATGTTGCTGAACAAAGAGACCTTGGAGTGCAGGTTCATAGCTCCATGAAAGTAGAGTCACAGGCAGATAGGATAGTGAAGAAGGCGTTTGGTATGCTTTCCTTTATTGGGCAGGGCGTTGTGTAAAGGAGTTGGGAGGTCATGTTGCAGACGTTGGTTAGGCCACTGTAGGAATAGTGCATGCAATTCTGGTCTCCTTCCTAACAGAA
>NC_057719.1:81016877-81065240 GCF_004010195.1 Chiloscyllium plagiosum
ATCTGTTTCAATAAGGTCACCTCTCGTTCTTCTCAACTCCAATGAATCTCAGCTCAACCGTCAAACCTTTTCTCATTAACCAAGCCCTTCATCTCAGGAATCAGTTTAAGTGAACCCTCTCTGTTCAGCTTCTAATGTAATTACATCCTTTAAATTGGAAGACTAAAATTTTACACAGTACTCCAGATGTGACCTCCCTAATGCTCTGTACAAATAACAAAATTTCATAATTTTATGTTCCATTCCCTTTGCAACAAATGACATTTTGCTTCCTAATCATTTGCTGTAGATTAATGATAGGAGATTCATGAGCCAGGACACCTCTGTACTCAGAGTTCTGCAACCTCTTTCCATTCAAATATTTTGCTGCTCTTCTATTCCTCCTGCTGAAGTTCCCATTTTCCCAGACTATACTCCCTCCCTAATTCATGATCGCTGAAATCTGCCACCTTACGTACCAGGCATTCAGCTTAGTGCAGAACAAGGATGGCACCACCTGCAACTGTGAAATTGGCACTGACCCTGGATACATTTGCTTTGAGATATTTCCAGGCAATATCTTGAATATCTCTCAGTGTTCTATCCACTGCTGCACAACAGAGGTGACTGAGACTCTCAATAACAGGACAGAGAAATACATTGTGCTTTCTCTGACCAGGGAGAAACAGGTGGAGTTTATTTATAGCTTTACCAGGATAGTAGGGTTTACTATAGAGCAAGATGCCATTGTCCGCACATGTGTCTTTGCACGCACTGTATTAAAATAAACTACTAGTCATCTCAAAACACTGAAATGTAGTCATTGTAGTAATTTAGGAAATAAAGTGGTACATTTGTGTGTGGTTAGCTCCTATAGATGACAATGTGATATTTACCAGAACAAGAACTTTGATCTTCAAACTAGTGTTATGGAAAGGCTTATATCCACTTGAATATATTCAATGACTGCACTGCTCTCTTTGGAAGACAATTCAAAAGATTAATGACTACTTGTTTCAAATTGCCACCACCTCGCCCCCCCCCCCCCCCCCTCCAAAGTTGTAGATTCTCCCTTAAGGGTCAATCCTCTATATCTATCCTGTCAAGCCCAGTTTGATTCTTTATCATTCAATAAAATCACATGTTCTTCTAAATACCAGTGAGTATAGGCCCAATATGCTCAGCATGTCCACATCAGACAACTCCTTCTTTCAAAGCATCACTTAGCAAAATTTCTCTGAACTTCCTCCAATGCAAGTATATTCCTCCGTAGATATAGAGACCAGAGTTGTATGCAGTACTTCAGGTGTGGTCTCATCAAGACTTTCCTCTTGTTACACTGGACTTGCCTTGCAATGAAGACCAAAGGCTGAAACTTATGTTTTTTTTTGGTAAAGTGCGAGTTGCTTCAGATTTTGGGAGCGATTCTTGCCATGAGGCCCAGCAATGTTCCTTACTGTAAGTCACCAAACTCATCTCATTAATCTGTGGTTAGCATTGGTGCCTCACAGCGTCAGGGACCGGGATTAGATTCCTACCTCGGGTGACTGTCTGTGTGGAGTTTGCACGTCCTCCCAGTGTCTGGATGGATTTCCTCCGGCTGCTCCGGTTTCCTCCCACAGTCTAAAGATGCGCAGGTCAGGGTGGATTAGCCACAGAGGAATGCAGGGTTATAGGGTTGGGGAGTGGGTCTAGGTGGGATGCTCTTCGGATACTTGGACTCAATGGGTCGAATAGGAGAAAGTGAGGACCGCAGATACTGGAGATTAGAGTTTTTACTTTACAATGCATCCTGTTACACAAGATGCTTACATTGGCAATATGTATTGTGTAATGCAAGCAAATATGTTGTCAATGAATAGAGTCCCACTCATGAATCACTGTGTAAATGCACCAATCAGATGGCATCAGATGTGTCAGGATTAGATCATTAGGCTATGCTGAGTTAGCCCCTCTGATTCGAATAGCAATGAGTGGCTTTAACAGCTGTTGGAAGGGTGAATTCAAGTTGCAAGGATGCTCATTCTGATGGCAATCTAGTGAGGTCTGTCAGAATGTGCATGGCATGTCAAGCAAGATCACAATAGCTATAATCCAATCGATACACAGCGCAGCTCTCAGTTAACTGAAACACACCATTTAAAGTCAAGTGTCAGGTGACTGCTACACTCGACATAAGGAAAGAAGTTATTAAAGTATTGTATGTAGTTCAGAGCCAAGATGATTCATTGTTAAGTAGAAAACAGATCTACAACTTCCAATCTATGAAGTGTAAGGGGGATGCACAAAGATGATGCTTGCTCTTAACATGATCCCACGCGGGGGGCTGTTGCATTGTAGCTAGCACAAGGTTCAGTCTGACCAGAAAACTCTCCTGTTCTTAGAACTGCAAAAGATGTTTTGGAAGACGTTAAAGGATGCTGGTCAACTTGTTTGGTTGCGTTATTATGTACCTTTTATGGCCATCAGGTTCTGAGGTGAGATTTGAACTTGAATCTTCTGAGCCACAGGTAAGGACACTACCACTGTAACACATGATCTCCTATATCTATAAGAGAGAGAAATTGGGAAGGCAAGTGTAAAGAATTTAGGAAGAATGTCAACAATTACTTAGCTAACTTGGGAAGCTGAAAGAGCTTATTGTATTGCTTTAGAGTCAGAGGCCAAATCTGTGTGTTTGTTCACCCGTTCACTCATTTTAGCATACAGGTGAAGCAAAGATGCAAACCAATGCTGCAAAAAGGAGTGGTCTCACTTGTGAGAAAACTACAAGTCGGTGTTCAGATAAAGTTACATTACCAAAACAAATGGATTAATATGTCTGCATTAATATGTCTCTCAGCTGAACAAAGCTGTTCAAAGGGAGATTCATCTAGTGGTCCTTGCAGATGAGAGTCTAGTGAAGATAGGTCAATTTTCCCCAAACTAGATATGAATTATGGCTTTCGATCTTTCAGATGAAGAATCCAAATCCCCAAAACTTCTTCACTTCATTTAGGAGGTTTTTTTTAATTGACTACCTTCTTGAATCACACCAACGATTATTGAGCAGAGGATGCCACGTACTATACTCTTAAAGTGGACAGAAGGTAATCTGCCAGAGAGATATAACTTACTTTATTATTCCACTACAACAGAGTGGGATGCCAGAGGGAGAGTACTGTTGCAACGCTTCCAAGAATCAAGGTTTTGCCTCAGTAACAAATGGGTTCGCCATTCAATGTTTAGGGAACATTGTGAATGGATAGGAATCAGAGCTGTTTGTCAGTAAACCAAAGCAATTGAAGAATTTCCATCTCCTCCCAATTTCACAGAGATTTATGGGAATGTGCCACATGTGGGGCATCCTTACTCAACTCAGTACATGTGAGTCTGTGTCTGTTGCTAAGCCAAGACCAAGCACAAGTGTTGGGAAGACACCAACAAGTCTTACTCGATAGGATATGAGAATTGCACTGGATGTAGTGGCTAATTGTAATCCAGAACTGCCTGTGGATGCTGCTGTAGATGCAACATTAACGCACTGGGACATACAATTTCCCAGATTTTCCAACGAGATGATAAACATAGATTAGTGTATTCCCATCTCATTCTTTGACTAGAAGAGAGGAAGATACAGTGCAACTGAAAAGGAGCTACTGAGTAGATGTGCGAGACCACAATGAGCCATTGAATCCAGTCAAACTAGAGATTCCCCTTATAAAGTAATTCTATTTTTGTGGATAGTTACCAAGAAAAATAATTAATCTATTAAAAACTTAGTTTAACGCCTGGGTAACTATTAAAACCATTCCCCAGCCACCTCTCCAATTTATCTCCAACCCCAGCAGGCTCCAAATTCCGCACCCATCTCTTCACCAGCAGCCACAACATCTTCACCAACCCCCACGCACCCAAGCCCACACTTACCTGACGTATCTACCCTTTCACAGCAGATGTAAAAGTGTCTGGCAGCGCTGCTGGGCGTTTAAATCTCAGAACATGGCACAATGACCGCAGACACATTTTGACTTCCCTCAACTATCCCACACCATGAGGCGGTGTTGGACTGGGGTGGACAAAGTCAGAGGTCACACGACACCAAGTTACAGTTCAACAGGTTTATTTGAAATCACAAGCTTTTGGAGCGCTGCTCCTTCACCTGACGATGGAGCAGTGCCCTGAAAGCTTGTGATTTCAAATAAAGCTGTTGGATTATAACACAGTGCCATGTGACTTCTGACTTTATCCTGCTCTACAGATAGCACCACGTTTCTGAAGGAGTGGGTATCGGAATTCCTGGATAAAAATTGTGGAGCTTGGTACTAATGTGAAAAAAAAACTAGTGAGAAAGACAATGATTGTCACTTCTCAGACTATCTGAATTTATAGCCCTTTTTCAAATAAGAACACTGTACTGTACAATATAGCACACTACACAGTACATCAGCTATGGTCTTACAAATGCCCTGTACATTCTCAGTGAAATGGTGTGACTTTTATATTCCACACTCCCAGCAATAAACACCAACAATTCATTTGCCTTCCTTGCTGCAAGTGCACTCTAACTCTTTGTGATTCACGTACTTGGGCATCTGGATCCCTCTGTGCCACCCAGTTCTACGATCTCTTCCCATTTAAACAACAGATTAATGTTCACTTCTCCCTGAGTGAGAAGAGATTACTTTATTTTCAGAAAGTTAAACAGGAAATACTTTGTCACCAGAAATAGTAAACAATTGCATTATTTAAGAGAAAAATACTAAGTATTTGTGATTATTTGAAGCAAGGACTGAATACAGACCTTTCATGTTTCAACTTCAACAGACTGGCAGGTTTATTATTTCTATATTAGAGGAACCACTGTTCAAGCAGGCAGCATATAACTTATGAATATCAGTCCTACGTGGATGTATTTATTGGAATATACAGATGCAAAAGACGATTGGAAACTGGATTTGTAACAACACTGAACAAAGAATCATGCTTTGTTATTATGATAAATTGTCTTTAAAACTAACATTTTATGGAAGCAAATGATGAACTTTGGGTGTAGAGTGCTTGCCTTGCCACATTGTGCAGCAGTCAGAAGGTTAGGGGCTCCAGTCCCACTCCAGAGCTTGAACATATGCATAGACTGATGCCCCAACTCTACCACTTAGAGAACGCTGCAGTGTAGGAAGTGCTGTCTTTCAGAAGAGACGTTAAACTGAGGTGACATCTGTCCTCTCTGGTGGCAGCTAATGATTCCCCGGAATTATTTTGAAGAGAATCTGGAGAGTTTCTAGCCTTGTTTGTGGCTGAGTTATAACAACCGACTGCTTTGCTTTGTAGATAGACCCATATGCGCAAAGTGCAATTGTTTAAAGAGGCAAACATGATATTTTGAGCAGCCATGGAGTCCTGAGTTTGCCTGTGAAAGAAATATATCACCTTTACTCCCCATTCTTTACCAACAGCCCCACAAATATTTCCTTTTCAGCTATTACCCAATTCACATTCAGATCTTCCTATCCAATCTGTTTCAACCGTCCGATCAGCCAGTGAATTCCAGGACTTAATCACTTTGTAAAAGTAATCTTCATTAGTCACCAACATGTTTTTGCTATTTGTCTAAAAGCTCTGTGTTACCAAGCTTCTTGTCAATGGGAACAACTTCTCCATATTTACACTATCAAAACTGGACCGATAAATTAAATCTCCCCCTAGTCTTTTATTGTTGCACGGACAACAATCTCAGTCTGCCCACGCAATCTACTTGGGACATCAAAACATAAAAGTTGGAGCAGGACTAGGCCATTTGGCCCTTTGAACCTGCTCCGCCATTCAATATGATCATTTAACTCTGATCCCTGTTTCCACTTTCACCCCATACCCCTTGATCCCTTTAGCCCAAAGAACTATATCTATCTCCTTCTTGAAATCATTCAATGTTTTTGCCTCAAATGGTTTCTGTGGCAGAGAATTCCACAGGTTCACCAGTGGAGAAATTTCTCCTCATCTCAGTTCTAAATGGCCTATCCCAATGGCGGCACGGTGGCACAGTGGTTAGCACTGCTGCCTCACAGCGCCAGAGACCCGGGTTCAATTCCCGCCTCAGGCGACTGACTGTGTGGACTTTGCACGTTCTCCCCGTGTCTGCGTGGGTTTCCTCCGGGTGCTCCGGTTTCCTCCCACAGTCCAAAGATGTGCAGGTCAGGTGAATTGGCCATGCTAAATTGCCCGTAGTGTTAGGTAAGGGGTAAATGTAGGGGTATGGGTGGGTTACGCTTCGGCGGGTCGGTGTGGACTTGTTGGGCCGAAGGGCCTGTTTCCACACTGTAATGTAATCTAATCTAAATCCTTAGACTGTGACCCCTGGTTCTGCACTCCCCAGTCATTCATGAATATCCTTCCTGCATATATCCCATATAGCCCTGTTAGTATTTTAAAGGTTTCTATGGATCATTCTTACTCATTTAAACTCCAGTGAATATAGTTCGAACAGCCTCATTCCTGATGAAGGGCTTATGCCTGAAATGTCGATTCTCCTGCTCCTCAGATGTTGCCTGACCTGCTGTGCTTTTCCAGCAGCACACTTGACTCTGATCTCCAGCATCTGCAATCCTCACTCTCTCCTCCCTGCTCCTCAGATGCTGCCTGATTGGCTGTGCTTTTCCAGCACCACACTCGTACCTCTGAAGAAAGCTGATGGAACAAAGCAAAAGGATAAGAAAGTGGTAATCGCCATATGAACTGAAATAAAGCCCTTGTGGAGAACAGCAGGAAAGAATATAAATTAATACTGAAAAGGAAATTTCTGTTTGATGGTTGGAGAATACTGAATACCTTCATCCCTTTTAAGTCTCTCCCCTGCTGAACAAGCGAGCTGAAAGTATTCCAAAGTGCATTATTTACTCTGCTCTCAGGATAACTATACATGACTCTTGAAAATACAGATCGGGCAGCGAAATCCGAATGAGTATTTGCCACAATGGAATTGCTGACAGGGTGGGCAGGTTAAAGTTAAGTCTGTATCTGGCTTCAGTGATCAGCACATTCCTTGTTTAGGGCTTTTCTTAACAAAAAAAGATCAATCGCAATCACAACGATGGACAAGATAAATTGACATGACCTAGTTTCAGGACTCAGTATTAAAAGTGACTCAGCTGAACAGCTACTTAGCTGTAGCTCGTTTACTTTTAGTCAAACTTATAGAACATCGAACATACAACAGTACAGCATAAGACAGGCCCTTGACCTTTTATCCTACTCTCAGACCACACTCAACCTACATACCCTTCATTTTACTATCATCCATGTGCCTATCCAAGACACTTCTAAATGTCCCTAATGTATCTGACTCTACTACCATTGTTGGCAGTACATTCCACACACCCACCACTCTCTGTAAAGAACCTACCTCTGACATCTCCCCTAAACCTTCCTCCAATAACCTTAAAATTATGTCCTCCCATGATAGTTATTTCTGTCCTGGGAAAATGTCTCTGGCTATCTACTCTATCTATGCCTCTCATCATCTTGTACACCTCTATCAGGTCACCTCTCACCCTTCTTCACTCCAATGAGAAAAGCCCTAGCTCCCTCAAACTTCCTTCATAAGACATGCCCTCCAGTCCAGACAGCATCCTGGTTAATCTCCTCTGCACCCTCTCTAAAGCTTCCACATCCTTCCTATGATCAGGCAACCAGAATTGAACACAATATTCCAAGTGTGCTCTAACCAGGGCTCTATAGAGCTGCAGCATAACCTCGCAGCTCTTAAACTCAATCCCCCTGCTAATGAAAGCCAACACACCATATGCCTTCTTAACAACCCTTTCAACTTGGATGGCATCTTTGAGGGATCTATGGACATGGAATCCTAGGATCCCTCTGTTCCGCCACATTACCAAGAATCCTGCCTTTAACCCTGTATTCTGCATTCAAATTCATCCTTCCAAAATGAATTACTTCACTCTTTTTCAGCTTGAACTCCACCTGCCAAAACTTATCAGCCCAGTTCTGCATCCTGTCAATGTCCTGCTGCAACTTACAATAGCTCTCCACACAATTCAACACTGCACCACCTTCATGTCATTGGCAAACTTACTAACCCATTCTTCCACTTCCTCATCTAAGTCATTTATAAAAATCACAAACAGCAGATATCCTAGAATCGATCCCTGTGGAACACCACTAGTCACCAAGCTCCATGTTGAAAACTTTCCATCTCCTCCCACCCTCTGTCTTCTATAGGCCAGTCAATTCTGTATCCAGACAGCCAAATCTCTCTGTATCCCATACCTCCTTACTTTCTGAATGAGCCTACCATGGGGAACCTTATCACTGAAGAAGGGCTTATGCCCGAAACGTCGATCCTCCTGTTCCCTGGATGCTGCCTGACCTGCTGCGCTTTTCCAGCAACACATTTCCAGCTCGAACCTTATCAAACGCCTTACAAAAATCCATGTACACCACATCCACTACTCTACCTTCATCAATGTGTTTTATCACATCCTCAAAGAATTCAATAAGGTTTGTGAGGCATAACCTGCCCCTCACAAAGCCAAGATGACTATCTGTAATCAAGCTATGCTTTTCCAAATAATCATAAGCCCTGTCTCTCAGAATCCTCTCCGATAATTTGCTCATCAGTGACATAAGACTGACTGGTCTGTAATTCTCAGCGTTATCCCTATTGCTTTTCTTGAACAAGGGAATAACATTTGCCACCTTCTAAACATCTGGTACTACTCCAGTAGACAGGGAGGACGCAAAGATCTTTGTCAAAGATGCAGTAACCTCTTCCCTTGTTTCTCATTTTTAAATTTTGGGTATATCTCATCTGGCCTGGGGACTTACCTATCCTCATATTTTTCAAAGTTTCCAGCACATCTTCCTTCCTAACATCAACATGTTTGCACGTGTCAGTCTGTTTCGTGCTGTCCTCACAAACGACAAGGTCCCTCTTCCTAGTGAATACTGAAGCAAATTCATTAAGGACCTCTCCTACCTCCTTTGACTCCATGCGCAAGTTCTCTCCACTATCCTTGATTGGCCCTATCCTTACTCTTGTTCTTCACATAGCTGTAGAACACCTTCAGGTTTTCCTTAATCCTACCCGCCAAGCCTTTTTCATGCCCATTTCTCATTCTCCTAAGTCATTCTTCCTGGCTACCTTCCACTCCACTAGAACCCTGTCTGAACCTTACTTTCTCAACCGTAAGCTTCCTTCTTCCTCTTGACTGGATGTTCCACATCCCTGGTCACCCAAGGTTCCTTCATCCTACCAGCCCTTCCTTGCCTCAGTGGGTCAAACCTATCCAGCACTCGCAGCAAGTGCTCCCTAAACAATCTCCACATTTCTTCCCTACATTTAATGTCCATTTATGTGGTGCTTTTCACATCTTCGGGACTCCCCTTTCTGATGAATTACTTAGTCACTTTTTAAAGTTTTATTTTAGCCGTTCTGTGCACAGAATTCTGTTGAACAACTGCTTTCTAGTTTTAGACAGTGTTGGTTGAAGATAAATGTTGAACAGGACACACAGAAAACTTCCAGAGTGTCTTTCGCATTCACTTCAACAGGTGGATGGGGTCTCATTTAGCATCTGATCTGAAAGACTGCATCTCAAGCCTTGCTGTCAACTCCTGGAATAGATTGCAACCATAGTTGGGAGGCAGATATTTGTCCTGGTCGTTATACAAGTGTTTCAGCTGTCTCGCCCTCAATCCTTGTGTGCCCTATATTTCAACGCCTGCCCTGTAATAATCTTCCATGCTACCTCACACCCTAACATCTCTACAGCCATTCAAACAGTATCCATGCCCAGAGCTCAGGAATTAGGAACCATTTGAATTTTTTTAAGAATGGCTAACAATCTAGTAGAACTCACATTCATACAAATCTAACACTGAAAATAACTCTCATCCACAGACAAATTGAAATATTTTGCATTCCAAGTTTCTAATCAATGATAAAAACCTGCTTTTGAGAAATGTCAATCAAGAGCTCGATTGAAATTTCAAGAACAGATGAAAATTTTTATTTAACCTAAAAGAGGTGCCCCTACAGTCAAAGCAAAGAGTTTTTAAAAGAATTTTTGTTGACTGCTTCAGCCTTTTATTTCTATTTTAAAGGGGTGGGGATTAAAAAATTCATTTCAATATATTCACCTGTTTAAGAATACGTAAGGGTAATCCAACAATTTGTGAATTAAAGCCCTTGGTACAGTGAAAATGCGGCTGGTGTGAACTCAGTAGCATCAGGTAAATTAGTGCTCAGTTCGGTTTTCAACCTGTGTCATTCTCATCCCTCTCCTCCATTGCAAAATGGGACCTCCATATCCAGGTCCAGCCCATTTTTAAAGGTCTCCAGAGCTCTCAAAAGTCTGGCCCCAGACTTATGGTTAAAAACCTAACACCAAGTCAGTTTGACACTTGATTTCATGCACATCATCTCATTCTTTGCACTGTTCCCAGCAATTGCAATTAAATATAATGATGAGGCATTTCTACAGCATTTTTCACCACCCCAGAATGTCTCAAAGTGCTCTAAAACAATTAAATATTTTTGAAACGTAGTCACTATGTAACATGGTAAACACAGAAACCAATTTGTGCAGAGCAAGTTTCCTAGAAAACGTGATAAAATATGTTCTTCAGCAATTTTGGTTGTGGGATAAACACTATCAGAGCACTGTATAAAACATGACTTTTCTTTTTGAAAATGGTGTTTGGTTTTCACTGCAGACACTCAACTGGTCTCTGCTTAATGCTTAATTCATCAGTATCATTCCAAATTCTATGTCCAAGTCTCTGGAATAGGACTTGAACATAAAAGATCCAAGTCCGATACCCTGGGCTGGCTGAAGTGATAACTTAATGTCTTGGTTTCTTGTGTGGTTTTATGTAGTGGTAGGAACTAATAGGATGAGACATCCGAGTTAAATAGTTTCGTCGACAGGGGAGTGACCCCACTTAACGATTGAAGGTTAAACAGCCGTAGAAAGTGCAAAGGATGTGAACCATCCAGACCTAGGAGATGATTTAAACAAACCAACAGAAGAACTCTTTAGGAAATATATATTCTCTCAAGATATCTCAAGCAATATAGATAATGAATTACTTTGAAATACAGTCAGCCTTGGTATGTAAACATTTGACTGTCAAATTGGTGACTGCAAATGGCCTTTATTTGAGTCATCATCTTGAAATGATTACCATTATCTCTAAGATAAAATTCTAATATTTAAAGTATCCTGGCAAAACACAATGGAGCTATTGAAGAGACGGAAAACTACAAAACGTCGTGGTCTGGTGTCAGCTAAACACAGAAATAGCATTTATTCTAAGAGGTACCTACATTATTCAACAATACATATGTAAGGATTCACCACAATGCAGAAATACTCTGTAGTGATCTGCTCAAGGAGACTAATCAATCAGTAAAAATGTTCTGTGCATATCATATACTAATCCAATTCAACATATCATCTGTTCAACTTACCATATAAACTCAAGAAAAAGTTGATCTCATGTAAAAGTCGACCCCCTATTTTTAGCCAAAGCATCTAGAATTTTCCATACATCTCGGGTAAAAGTCGACCCTAGTTCTTCACAGATAACAGGTAAACATTTGAAAGTCAAGAAATTATCCTGTACATAAATGTTATTATGAGGAAATGATTTTTTTTCATGCTATTATGTGTTTTGATGTACTATTCACACCAATTTGATGTAAAAGTTTAAGATGCATCAGGATAGAGTCAAGTGACAACATCCCTTTGACTGCAGCTGAGCTGAGCTCAGTTCCCCTCTCGCACTCGTGGAGTACAGTCACATACCGAGTTGAACAGTGATTTTGCAAGATTTTAATGAACTTTTGAATTTGACATGTTTAAGATGTACCATGTAATTGTAATTTAAAGCCGTATTATATTTCTACTTCACTTTTTGAATGTATAAACAAAAGCTTACAAATTCATTTTTGTTTCTATGGTCTTTATCTGGTAATTGGCATAATTCATTGTGTTTTTTTTCTTATTTGTTTAGAGATCAGTGGGGCTTCTGCTAATGACATGGTATTTTGGATGGTAGGATGAAGTTCAACCCCTTTAAAAGTAGTATCCAAGTTATAGTCGAAGCCATAAATTTAAATTTAAAAAATAAAGTCTAAAAATTCAATTTTTATATGAGTATATATGGTTGTGAAATATATTTAAATAAATCGTTACACTGCCAGCATATTTTTATTCCTTGTATCTTTTTTGGGGAGGGTCCTGTGTACTAGAACAGGAGTACTAGAACAGGCTATGGTTGTCGTCTACTCTCCTTCTCTCCCCTGAAACAGTCTGGGTACAATGGAAATCCAGAATCAGTGTAACGAAAGCTGTGCAGTCACATCTGGAGGCAACTTTACATTGCCTTCACTGATCTCACCATGCAAGCAGAAGCAATCTATTTAAGCTGAGGAAAATTGGCTGTCTGCTGAAACTTCCTAGTGTGATCTCCTCTTTCCATGATAGCATGCTGGGTTGGGTCAGTTACACCAGGGCAACATCACAACACTGAGTTGCATAGTCGTCAGACAAGGTTGTGTTCTAGCGCCAATATGCTTTGGCATATTCTCTTTACTGCTGTATGCCTTCAGTTCATTCACATATCATGACTGATATCAATGAGGCCTCAGTATTCATTGAAAACTAATTGCTGGCCAGGACACAGCAAGGGACTTCCATAGCCTTCTTCAAAAGTGTCTGTCGATCTTTCACTCAAATCAAGATAGTCGGTCAAACAGATTGGGTTGGCATTTCTTTCAACAGTACAATGGTCCCTCATTAGTACACTGTAATGTCGGCTAGATTTTGTGCTTGAACCTGCAGATTCAGAGACAATCGACAATGTAAGTCAACTGAGAGAATGATTGTTTGCCTAATGAATGAGAACTACTTGGATCATGTGATCTGCCCATTTCTCAACAACTAAATAATGGGATGGGATTCCTAAAGATGGACAGAAGCAAAATGCTGTGTGTAAGTGGCTCATGAGATCATCTGCTCAGGGAACTAAATTGGGTGATGGGAGAAAAATATTCAGGCACAAGACAATTAACTTATATTTGTAAATGATGTGTTTATTGAAGGCTCACTTGGTAAACCGTTTGCAACAAAGAATCAGGAATGTACATGCATCACATTTAGTCAGTGTTAACCCAAGACATGATTACATGGGATGAACAACTACAACGTGTTAAGAAAGATGCGTCCTCCTGTAGAAGGGCTGGGCTCAAACTGGACCCGCAGAACTACACAAACGTTATAACAGAAATTTTCATTTTCGGACAATGCAGAGAAAGATTTTTATTCTGAAACCACTTTTCTACTAATGAAATGAATCAAATATTTGGAAAGCCCCCATCTATTTTCTGGGAAACATGAATTAGCTTTGAAAACTGTATAAAAGCTAAAATATATTTTACTGTTCTGATCGGTTCTGGATGAGCAACTCTGACAAAATCTGATTATGTGATCCTCAAAAGCAGGTACAATGACTAACCTGCAGTATTCCAGATGGTATGTACTGAGATTGGAAGTTCCCTCTGCTATTGTAAACTGTTGCATCTCTCAAGCAGAAGATTCACTTATGCCTCTGGTTCAAATATATTGTTTTTATTTAAAAAATATTTTTTTTAAATAAAGCCCTAATTTAAAAATGTACTTTCAGTGACATTGTACCAGATGTTATATTTGCAAACCAAACCTCTAAAATGTGTTAAAATTTGATAATTGTTCAGTGTTTTATTTAACTGTTCACCGTTTCAGCAGCTCTCTCCCACCTTCATAAATTTAATTAAAAAAAACTTGCAGTCCTTCCCAGTGCTTCACGAGTAGGTTGATACAAGTGGCTCATGCATCAGCATTGATCATTTCCACAGTCTTGAGAAGCAATTGCAAAAATAAAACAAAGAACTGAATTGCATCTTCTTTACGTCAACTCGATCTTCAGGTCCTCCCCATACTTGCGGATGAGCTTGCTGTGATTGTGATCCACAGACCACATGGGTGGAAGGTGCCGGGGCTGCATGTAGTCCAGGAAATGCTGGCGCCAACGTTTTTCTAAAGACATTAGGGCTCGGAGACCGCCAACTGCACAGGACTGTGTCACTTTCAGACCATGAGGGACATAGCTCTCATTGAATACCCTGAGAGAGGATAAAAGAGAAGTGGATAAATGCAAAGTCATTAGATTCATGCATCATACCTCATGTCAGGGCAAAATTCACATTAGAATTTAAAAGTCACAAGAATCCTCTAAGTAGAAAGAAATACATGGTTGTGCTGATACACTTGATGACGCTTCATAAATACCAGTTGGGCCAAATGGATCGTTTCCATGATGCCTGTTCTTTGTGATTTTGATGATGAAATTAATATAGCAGCATCATGTTAGGGAACAAAGAAAAACTTTGCAACTAAAGTCCCAGCAATCACATTAAGGCAAAGCTTCCTCTGATTTACCTCCAAAAATGCACTTTAGTCTGCAACCTTAGATTGACCCTTGACACACACACCCAGGGTTTCAAATTCCCCACCAATTACTGTTGTAGTCCCAGTAAAACCATTGACCATTTGGAACTAGGCAGTGGATCTATCTTTATCTTCTCACAGTCACTACATATCACTCACCTATCAAACTAAAGCAGGTTGTCTGGTGATTGTCACATCATTGTTTGCGAAACATTGCAAATTTCCCCGATTATAATAGTGACACACTGCTGTCTGTGCTGACACACTGCACTATGAAAATGGAAGCCTTTTGTTTTATAATTGAAGATTATTTTCCAACATGAAGAGAAGGAATATATGACTGATACTTCTGAAGTGGATTCCAGTGAGCTTACTGGAAAATGAAGGCATCAATATAGAACAGCAGTCATAGAGGAAGATTTAGGCAATGCTTTACCAAAAATAAAATGTATTAAATAATCAACTGTAAGTCCAATACTAAACTCAAGTTCACCAGAGGACAGTTAATTACTTCCTTGTACTTCAGTGCACATAAAATGATCTGGATTTTTAATGTTGAATATGAGGGTTACGATGAATGCCCCCATTCCAACTGTAGCATGGAATATCACCCATTGGGAGATACATGTATAATGCATTGACATTTGTTTCTTTGTCTATAAAATTGTAGGTCCATTTCCCAGCTGATCAAGGTTTCATGAGGGGAAGGAAGCAATTCAGCAGTTTAATTCTTATTTGCAGTAAGTCTTCTTCACCTGCCAATCCTTTGCTCACTGACCTATGCCAATTCCCAATCTGTCAACACTATGATTTTAAAGTCATCTTCTTTATGTCCCTGGTTTCACCCCTTTATACCTGCAATAACCTCTTTCTCCAGACCCCAAACCCTTAGGGTACCTTGCTTTCAACTAATTCTGGGTCTCTTGCGTATCCTATCACTCCAGAAATGGCTGCCAAGCCTTCAGTTCTCTGGGCTCTGGAACATCCTCCTCAAACCTCTGCCTTGTGCACATTCTCTCTCTCGCTCTCTAAGGCATACCTCAAAATGAACTTCTTACAGACTAATCTTTTTTAGTCATCAGCTCTACTGCCTCATGTGGCTGGTTGTTACTCATTAAGGTCCCTGAGAACCATTTTGGGATGTTCTTACTACACTTAAAGCACAAGATAACTGTAAATTGCTTAGAGTAAAGGTAAGATTGGAATCAAAAGTTCTCTCACCGCGTTTCCAGTGACGCTCCTTCTTCAAGGATCTCCCTTGTCAATGTCTCCTTACCATAGAAAGCCTTCAGAATATCCTGAAGCTCTTTCCTCCGAGTCTGGGGAAGGCCCTCAGCACGCAGCAAGGCCCGTGCTCCAGAACGCACCCGCCTGCGACCCGGATCCTCCAGTAGGCGAACACTTTCCTCACAACCAATCGGTGCATTGAACTCTGCAGCCAGCTGCTGCTTTAGAACATTGTCATAATAGTTCGAGGTGGCATGGCAGGCAGTGCATAAGAGCAGGACGTCGTGAGAATTGTGGTCTTTCATTTGGACCGGGAAGTGTCTCCGGTATTCATGGGGAACAATGTTCTTCCTAAAGAAGCACAAATCATTGAATTTTAGATAAAATAGTTGGAATGAAAACTGAAAATATGGGTTACCCAAAGTAGCCAGAATGGGAATGATTGAGTAATGTTTGCATTAATCACACCTTGAGAAACTATAACTTCACATTAGTATGTATCTATCACTCTACGCTCATTGATCTGCACTGGCATCCAGTCTGGCAACACGTCAATATTAAAAGAAATGCCTTTCCTCAAATACCTCAGTCTTAACTTTCCCTTTCTCCTTGAGTACTATAACCCTCTGATACACACTGCATACATCCAGTGCCAGTGCAAGTGACTCTTCAAAATGATGGTTGGAGTGATAACCATGTATTACGTATTGGATGGTGCTGACATGCTTCAGCATTGTTGCACTTAAGTAGGAAGTATTCAATCACATCCCGGGTCATGTCCTGTAGGTGGTCAAAAAGTTTTGCAAGTAAGGAGATTTGTTATGGGTCGAAAATAGCTAGCCTCTGATCTGCTCTTGCAGTCAAAATGTGTGCTAGACTAATTAAGCTTTGGATGATGGCGATCTTCATGATATGGATGGTGAGGAATCTGACTAATGTAATATCAAAAGATGATTTTGGAAGTGGTCATTAGCCTTGCATCTGTTTATTGCACGTATTACTCACCATCTGTCAGCCCAGGTTGTGCTGTTGACCACGCTTTGTTGCATTCATTATCTTGAGAAGTTGTGAATAAAACTGAACACCGCAATCATCAGCAGATATCCTGACTTCTGACCTCATTACAGACAGAAGTTATAATAACTATGTTTTATTTTAAAAATGTAAATTGGAAAATGGAAGCTTGGACTACTGTAATGCAGAGGGAAAAAGACAATGTGTTTTTTTAATAACTGGAAGCAAATGAAAACTACAGAGGAACCTTGATTATCCAAAGGACCCAGGTGGGCAGTATTTCGTTTTATTAATCGAATTCCAAATAATTGAATACTGGATAACATAGTTTAACCGAGCATCGGGACGTTGCCATCTTACTGGATAATCGATATCTGAATGCCAGATAATCGAGGTGCCTCTGTAGCGGATGTTTGCTCATTGGTTACACAAGAACTGTAACTTTTGAAAACTCGGAATTTGAACCTTCCGAGACATAATCTGTCATGAAATGCATTTGGGAATTAAAGAAAAACGTCCAGTAACAGCGTTTGACTGGGTTTAAGTAGCAGTTTTGTCACAGGAGTAAAATAAGAAAGCATTGGGCATAAAAACCTGCAAGCAAACCAAATCCCCTTTTTCAAAGATATCCTCCTCCAGTTAGTTATTGACTTGTCCATCATGATTTATGGCTAGATTGGCAGGACTAATTAATTGATTTTGGGATTGTTTAGCTTTGTCTAACATGCTGCCTACCTCCTTAAATCAAGGCCCTATCTCTCTTTTCAAATGAGCTTAGAAGAACCTACTATTCCAAGGAAGAGTAGGGGAGTTACCCAGCGTCCTCTGCTCAATATTTACTCCACAGTCATAGAGGTCTACAGCACTGAAAAAGGCCCATCAGCCCAGGATGTCTTCGCTAGTCAAAACGACCTATTTAACTATTGTAATCCTATTTCCAGCACTTGGCCCACAGCCTTGTATGCCTTGGCATCGTAAGTGCACATCTAAACACTTTGCAAATACTATGAGAGTTTCTGTCTCTATCATCCTTACAGACAGGAAGTTCCAAATTTCCACTCTCTGGGTGAAAAACAACCTCCTGTCCTTCACTTTAAACCTATGCCCCTTCCTGTCTGCCCTGTCTATGTTCCTCATAAATTTTACATATCCCAATCATGACCCCCTCAGTCTCCTCTGCTCTAAGGAAAACAAACCCCAGTCTATCCAATCTCTCTTCATAACTTTAACATCCTACTACATCTTTCCTGCACCCTGTGGGTGAAATGAGTTGTAAAATTCCTCATGTCCCTTTTATGTCTTCTATCATTGATAGGTCTGCTTTCAGCTACCATGAGCCTCAGAATGCAGAATTCCTTCCACGTCTCTCTCCTTCAAGGCACACTTGAAAAACTTCTTTGACCAATGTGTGTTTAGACTGTTCCAAGATCACTTCACATCGTTAAATTTTCTCTGATAATGCTTCACCTAAAGTGCTTTACTTTAACATTCCATAACATTAAGGGTACTGCACAAGCATAATATGCTTTTGTTTATCAAGTCAATGCCTTATGTCAGCATATTCCAAAACGACATATTCCAAAACCAGTTTGCAGACTGATGTGGAAGTGCTGAAGCCTGGTAAAGCTGAGGGTAAGATGAAGTCTAATTTATAATAAGTGTTATACAATCAGGTCAGGGCAAGCAAAATATCCAAAGTTCTAAGTAAATAATATGTACGGAAATATACAAAAGCATCTCTATTAGCTATGATGGATGAGTAAGAGATATCAATGTTTATTCCAGTGTCCAACACCACCTCACCTGATGTAAGACTCTCTCTTGCCACACACAACACAAAGGTTTTCCTTGGTTGTCAAATAATAATCTTCTTGAGATTCAGGTCTTCCTGATGGTTCAAACTTCAACTTCACAACAAATGGGTCCTCACTGATGAGCTCTAAATAAAAACACACGTTCATTCAAACTCAGAACACAACACTTTTAGATTTGAGGAACAAAAAAATCATATCACCTTCCTAGCCACGATTCAGGTTAATGTGGACACATCTGATGGCAGCCAAATGGAGTCAATTGAAAAGGATAGACAGGGGGATCCCCTGCTTTAACCCCAGGCTGCTAGGATGACAGACACAGGAATCTTAGAAAACTTAAACACCCATTTAACAGTCCTGACCAAAGAGCAGCAGGAAGAAGTGGTCACTCGACTACGGAAATTTAAAGGAACCTGCAGAGATCAGCCAGGGCTTACCTCACTAATAATTCGTAACAAAAATGTGGGAGAACACCACTCCCTACCCCATCCCAATACTGTTCTGCTGGAATTTGCACTTGCAGCCCTTATCTTACAAATTGCTCACATTGTGAGAAAGAACAATATCAACACTGTTGCTCTTTCCCAAGTGTGAACCTATAGAATACAACAGGGGAACTGACAATGCACCTCTTAGCTGTGTATTGACTTTCAAATGTGAAAGAGAGAAGGAATGACACATTTTCACTAGGTTAACCAAACTGATCTCTGGGATGGCATATGAAGAGAGACTGGATCAGTGATGACCATATTCACTGAAGTTTGGATGAATGAGGCCAGATTTCACAGAAACCCATAAAATTCAACAGGACCAGACAGGATAAATGTGGGAAGGGTGTTCGCGAAGATCCAGGAGTCCAGAACCAGGGGTCACAGTTTAAGGATATGGGGTAGGCCACCTAGAACTGAGTCTAGATCAGAGTGTCTGATATTTCAGGCAAAGATTTTCCTGCTCATCGGATGCTGCCTGACCTGCTGTGCTTTTCCAGCGCCACTCTAATCTAACTCTGATCTCCAGCATCTGCAGTCCTCACTTCCAACTAGAACTGAGATGAGGAGAAATCTCTTCACCAAGAGTGGTGAGCCTATGGAATTTCCTGCCACAGAAAATGGAGTGGAGGCCAACAGATTGAATATTTTCAAGGAGGAGATCTTATAGTAGGGACATATCTTTCTGAGGGGTAAAGGGATTAGAAGCTATGAGGAGAAGCAGGAAGAGGATACTGAGTTGGATGATTAACCATGATCATACTGAATGACAGAGCAGATTCCAAGGTTCTGAATGGCCTATTTGTGTTCCTATTTTCTATCTGTTTTCTTTGAACAGAAAGCTTGTTAAAAATATAGAACGATTAACATGCACAGAGTCGTCAAAATATTGAACAATGGATCCTCAATTAGAAAGGTAGAAATTATTTAAGTTGGAACTGACTCCTTAATGGGTCAACAACAGAACCAAAGTTCACCTGGTTATGAAGTTCTGAACCTTGGTGGAATCTGCTCTTGACATTACAACAAAGAACAGCAGACAGCACTGCAGACTGATAGCCAAGGCTGCGACGAGTCCAAGTCTCCCTGAAGCCTAGTTCCAGAAAGATTCTTATATTTGCCTGCAAAGTAGACCAATTCCTTGTACCCCCAGGATCATCTTGCTGCGCCAACACCAACCTTAAAGGAATCCTGCAACTCTTGCCGTCAGTCAACTGGACATGCCTGGGAGTGGGGGATGTGTGTTGTGTTGTGGGTGTGGGTGTGGGTGTGAGAGTGTGGGTGTGTCCAGTCTGTCTCTCTCTCCTGTCCATAACAGATGCAACTATTTTCAGTATTCTTCTGTAATTCATTGTTCTCGGCAGTGGCAGCATAGTTCAGTCTCTTTTGCTCTCAAACTGAAGACCAACCTACCCCCAATGCCCTTGTCTATGTACCATTGAGCCTTCTTCCTGTCACAGGTGCACAGAGGTTGTCCATCTGGAGCATGGAGGAAGCAATTGTCATAGAGAGGCGATTTCCTGAAAAAAGTGAAATAATTAGCAATGATTCCCTATGAAGTAATCATCAGAAACACACCTGCAGAGGACCTGAACAATCATCTGCCATGAATAGCACAGCTCCATGTGCTAACAGAGGTTAACATTCGAACCAATGACAGTCAACCTTAGTCTTTGAAAATGCTATGTCTGCACTCACTACCCTTGTGCACAAGCTGATGTCATGCTTTTTGTCACACTTTATGTCAAATGCAAGTGACTTTCAGATTTGTGCATTTAATGTGGAGACTAACTACTGGATTCCTTCAATGTTTTTTCAGAACTTTTCACCGATGATTCCCCCGAAACCTCTGCAATCTAGTTTTCTTAAAAACTTGGATGAAATAAAATGCAGAATTTACAAGAACGTTTTTTAATGCTTGCTGAAGTTTTACCTGCAGACTACAAATCTCATTTTTGGGTTGATCAATTTGCTCAGGCTGGAGACTAGGAAAACTACATCAGGATTGTGCAGCTGAGTAGTGTGCAGAATATTTAACTTCCCAGGTTGCACAGTACTGTTCAGCCAGCTATACTGATGAAATATTCCAACCACTTCTGACCAAGATTTTCTTGAAAAGTTAACTCTTTGAATAGTAGTTTAGAGAAAACATTTTAAAATCTTCATTTAGGTAAAACATTTATTGAGACTTTGAAAAGAAGTTGTGTGTTATACAAAGGGATTACACACCGTAACATGCATTAAGCTAAGAAACGAAACATTTCCTCCCCATCTCTGGAATCATAGAATCCCTATAGCGTGGAAGCAGGCCATTGGTCCATACCGACCCTCCGAAGAGCATCCCACCCTATCCCATGGCTAACCATGTGGCCTATATATCCCTAGATTCTATATGAAATTTAGCTTGGCCAATCCACCTAACCTGCACATCTTTGGACTGTGGGAGGAAACCAAAGCAAAGCACCCACAGGAAACCAAAGCAAACATGGGGAGAATGTGTAAACTTCACAAGTCGACGAGGGTAGATTGGAACCCAGGTCCCTGGTGCTGTGAGGCAAAAGCGCTGACCACTGAGCCACCGTGCCACCTGTTGTCATGTAAAACACTAAACAGGGAATGTAATGAGAGAAAATGTGAGTTTTGCACCTTGGCAGGAAGAATAGAAGAGGTCAATATTGTTTATATGGGTAAAGACTGCAGAAACCTGCAGAAAGGTTTGGGGTCCTAGTGCATGAATCACAAAACGTCAGCAGACAATTTCAGCAGCTAATAAGGAAGCAAATGGAATACTGGCCTTTATTTCAAAGGGAATGGATTATAAAAACAGGGGAGTCTTTCTAAAACTTCACAAAGTTCACAAGTTAGACCAGATCTGGAATACCATGAATAGATTTGGTTTCCCCTAATGTAAAAAAAGATGTATTAGTATTGGAGATAGTCCAGCGAAGGTTCATTGGGTTGATCCTAAGTATGGAATCACTTGCTTATGAGAGAGTCAAGAGGTCAAGTAGTTTGGGCTTGTACGCATTGGAGTTTCGGAGAATGAGAGGGCACTTTATTGAAACATAAGATTCTTCGAGGTCTTGACAAGGTAGATGCAGAGACGTGGTTTCCCTTGTGAGAGACCATTCATTTAAGGCAGAGACGAGGAGGAATATTTTGTTCCAAAGAGTGTGTGGAATTGTTTACTATGGAGGCCTGTCAAAGCCGGATGGTTAAGAATTCTTTGAGGCTGAGGAAGACAGATTTCTTATCTTTTAAAGAATCAAATGTTAAGGGGATAAGGCAAGAAAATAGTACTGTGGATTATCAGATCAGGCATGAACTAATAGGCTAAGCAAGAATCAAAGTTGTGGAATAACACCAACATTCTTGAAAGGAATAATGGGAGCACACTGCTCTTTAGAAACGAGAAGTAGAATTCTGGAAAGATATCCCACAAAAGAAGATAATTAAGATTTTGAGTAACAGATCTTGGAGGCACCATAACAATTTGCATTTACACAGCACCTTTACCACAATAAAACAGCCCAAGGCATTTCAGATGAGCATCATCCAAAAAGCTAATAAGGAGCTATAAGACAAAAATGTAAAAATTTGGTCGAAAGGGCTGGTTTCAAAGAGATTCTTAAATTATGACAGAGATGGAGACATTTAGGGGAGGGAATTCTGCAACTGAAGGCTTCAAAAGCAGAAGCATGGCTGTCAGAGCAGCACAAAAAATACCAGGTGCTCGGGCAGGCAGAAGAGACCTTAGAGAGTTGGAGGAGATTGCAGAGATGGGGAAAAGGACAAGGCCGTGAAGACATTTAAGAACACTGAGGCAAAATCTAAGAAGAAAAATAAAGGAAGCTCAACCTAGCCCCAAGTGGGAAAAAAAAACTTCACAATGGTTTGGGGAAAGATGAGGGGAAACAGAGATCATGATACAAATGCTGCCAGAAACACATTATTCCAATAAAACAATCAATGCTTGTGGCACCTCAACTCAATTGAAGACTGATATAGAGGGCTTTGACAATGAAGTCATTATGCATTGATGTCCTGCACCGGTTTATTCTTCCTAGTCCCCACAACCTTCAGCTGCTTCAGTGACCTTCAGTTTGCACAAGGTCAGAAGTGGGAACGTTTACTGATGATTGTACAATGTCCAGCACCACTTGCAACTCCAAACCTAGACAGACAGAGATAACTGAGGGACTGGTAGGGCCCTCAAGTTTAGATGAAAAGAGGCCAGGGACTGCATTGGAATCTGGTGCTATTCATTTAGATTTAAAGCTGCCTGAGCATGAGGAGAGAATGAAAAAATACTGGAGAAGGAAGGAAAAAGTCAAAGGAAAGCAGAAATAGATAACTGTAAATGGAAAATAAAAACAGGAAGTGAAAATGAGAATTGCAGCTAGAATTGCAAACTAAAATTAGAATTGCAAAAGGAAAAGAAAGCATGGAGACATGCAGATAAGCTTAAAATGATGTGACTGAAACAGAAGATGCACTAAAGTGGAGAGAATCTGAACCATAATTTGAAATCCAGTAAGGAAATGTTTAAGTTTGCATAGGTCCTACTCAAATTAGAGAAAAAGATTTCAGAGACAATCTTCATGTGGTTTGAGAAAATGGCTAGGCAAAAGAGGGCTGTACATTGCTGATGGGAGTAAGTTGACAGGTTAAGCACAGGAAATTCATGCATCACTCTCAGTGGAGGTTTCTCAGCTCAATGATGTTATGAAGACAACTATATTGATGGCATGTGAGCTAGTCCCTGAAGCATTTAGGCAGTGTTTGGAATTTTAGGGAAACTGCCAGAGCTAACCTGCACAGGGAATCCCTGACTTATGAGCGCTCGTACTTACGGACATAATCCCATGCAAGGGTGTCATTTTAAAGATCCAACATATGAATATTTTCTGTACTTACGAACAGCTACTTTATGCTGTCCTGCATTGAGTTCCGACCTGCGCATGGGCTCGAGAATGGAACCCATTTGGAACCCTGGGCTGCCTGTATTGAATTGAAAAGGATTTCGCGAAGTAATTTTGGTATGTTGGATAGAAGCATTAGAAGCTGAAACCACGTATGAAGCTGTTAGAGAGATTATGCGCTTAAAAGAATTTTTAAAAAGTCACTACCTTCTGTAATAAGAACCCATGGTGAGGGCTAAAGGGTTGCATTTCCTAGACAGACAGCAATAATGCCCAATGATTAACAGCTAATCCACGAAATGTAACCTTTTATCCCAGTCACTGTCAGAAATACAAAAAGCATAGAAAAGTAACAGGAAGGTGAGAGCCAAGAATGAATAGCTGGGAATACCCCAGGGTCTCCTCCTCAGATCAAAGGCAAAGTACTAAGGGTGGAAGTGAAAACTGGAAGTCAGTGTGTTTCCATTGTAGAAAGGTGGGGCCTTTGTTTCAGAATGCTGGAAGCTGAGACTCATTGGAGCTCTTAAGAGTGCATCTGAGTAGGAAACTCAGAAGGAAAAGGCCACGGATCAGATAGCAGCTTTAACTATAACGAAGAGACACTACGGTGAGTGCAGAAGTTGTACATAGGGTAGATGAACGATTTGAAAGGATTTTATCTAAAAATAAGCTAACCCCCTTTTCTTCAAAGAGATCATTCAAGCTCATAACTACACTAAGGAGTACAGAGGTTATTTAAATCATGCTGCTGGAAGCCCAAAGTGTTGGTAAATGGATAAATGGAGAGTATATCCAGGTTCCATTGTACAATGCCCAATTGGATTGAGACTTGTTGGCTGCACAAGTGGTAGTTAAGAAATTATCTAGCAGCAGTGAAACCTATGGCTTTGCCTATAACTACAAAAAACCTATCTAAAGCTAAGAAAACGGAAGAATCGTCAAGAGTAGGTTCTGGGTATTTTTCCATCATGTAGTGACCAGAGGGATGGTTAAACAAAGTTCATCACCAGGGGTCATAGTAACAATGCATGTAAAACATGTTGTTAGGGTGGCTGAAATGACCTAAGGAAGATAGTTCAAAAGAAGCATTTGGCATGTTTTTATTAATTAAGTCTCAGGATGCTGCATCTGTCTGTCCACTCTGAAGCTGAGGGTAAATGCCATTACATCAAAAACGGAGCTCTGATAAGGAGATATCCTCACTAATTACAGAATGAAGACTGGATGGTTCTTCATTAAATAGTGGTTTGCCTCAATACTATAAGGAGATATGAAATTCTTAATGTAGGGCATGTAAGAATATACAAAATGCAGGCATTGATATACATTTATTTTATCTAGCCAAGATTCCATAAGGATGTAGTGCGGTTCCGTAAAACATATCACACATGTCAGGTGGTAGGAAAATAACAGGTAATGAAACTACTACCTTTGAAACCCATACCAGTTTGTTGAAGAGCCATTCAGTTGAGTGGTAGTGGATTGTGTAGAATCATTACCAAGAAGTGAAAGTAGGACACTAGTATATCCTTACAAAAAGGATAAATCTTACTAGACTACAGGGCTGCTCTCATTAGAAAGAGATGACTGGTAATGGTTTAATCTGAGCATCATGACATATCAGGAAAGGGGAGAAGTAGAGAAAAATAATCCTTCATAGCAACCTCAACCAGTACAGAAATTGAACCCACATTATTAGTATCACTCTGCATCTCAAACCAACTGTCCAGCCTACTGAGCTAAACCAATCCCAATTATGGATATGACAACCTGATTTACAAAAGCTATTCCTTTAAGGACAGGTACAGTTATGGTAGTAATAGATAAATTAATTCAGTTTTTCAAGCATTATTGACTAACACTTGAGATAAAGTTAGAATCCTGAGCAGACTTTTTGTTTAAAGATTTCCAGGAAATCATTAGCAATTTGAGCATAAAACAATTGAAGTCAACTGCATTACATCCACAAGCCCAGGAAACTTTGGGAATCATCAGAGACGTAAAAACCATGATTAAGGCATACTTTATTGAAATCCCATGAATTTGGACAAAGGATTAGATTTCTTACTATTTTCTGCCAGATATTCCCCAAATGAATCTCCTGAGTCTATTTGAACTGAGTTATGGTCAGGAGATTAAAGGACCGTTAAATTGACTGGGGAGACCTTCTTGAACCAAAAAGACAAATCTGCAAAGTTGAATTACACATCTAGCAAAGCTCACAGGAGCATGGAGAGCACAAGAAAACGTGAAGGTCTCTTAGGCAAAAATGTGAAAATAGGCAGATAAACATTCAGCAACTACTTTTAAAGGAAGAGATGACATATTGGTAGTGTTGCCTCTGCAAGGTGAGCCTCAAAGCGAAATTTAGTGGTCCATAAAACGTAGTTAGGAGCGTTAGTAAAATGATTTATCTGGCAAATATACCAGGTCATAGGAAGAAGAATTGGTTATGCCACATAAATGTGTTGAAAATATATCATCATAGGGAACAAGTGTGTCGAGGTTGCAAGAGTAGTTGAAGATGACACAAGAAATAAGAGTAAGGTAGGAGAGGCAAAACTCATACAGCCTCACTCACGTGAGTGTTCGGACAGTTCATAAATTGAGTCATAGAAAGTTACAGCACAGAAAGAAGCCCTTTGGCTCATCATATCTTTGTCAGTCATCAACCTTCCATCTACGGTAATCTCATTATCCAGCACTTGGCCCATAGCCTTGTGTGTTATCATGTTTCAAATGCTCATCTAAATACTTCTTAATTGTCTTGAAGATTCCTGCTATTACCATTCTTCGAGGCAGTTGAGTTCCCTCTGGGTGATAAACATTTCCTCCAATCGTCTCTAAACCTCATGCTCCTTACTTTAAAATGGTTACTGATCCCCCCACTGAGGGGAACCATTTCTTTCCAACTATCCTGTCTAAACCCCTCAGAATTTTATACACCTCAGTCAAATCTCCTGCTCAGTCTTCTCTGCTCCAAGGAAAACAACCCCAGCCTAGCTAGTCTCTCTTCATAGCTGAGTCGCTCCAGCCGAAGCAACATCCTGGTAAACCTGTTCTGCACCATGTCTACTACAATTATATTCTGCATATAGTATGGCAGCCAGAACTAACTGAACTTATATACAGCTTCATCATAACCTCCCTGCATTTGTATTTAATGCCCTGACTAATAAAGGCAAATCCCATATGACTTCTAAGTATCTACCTGCCCTGCTGCCAACTGGAGGATCTTGTGAGACTACTGAGGAAGCGTGAGGTAATCTGTAAAGATACACCTGGGTGAACTACAATAGCTAAACATAATGTGGACATAGGACAGTCAGGACCCATAAAACAGTATCCTTATAAGTTGAGACCACAAGGTGGAAACAAAGATTAAAGTAGCTGGAGTTCACCAGTACTACTGGGTTATTAAACTGATTGGATCAACTGGACTTTCTATAGTTCTAGAAAGGTAAATATAGTCACATCGACAAGTTCATATCTAAATCCACGGTTAGAAGACTGCATTGATCGAGTTGGTTATGCTTAAGATTAATCTATTGAAGTGCTATAGCCAAGTGCCAGTGACATCACAGGCTATTGAAATAGCTTAGGTAGCACCAAATGGTTTGTATTAATTTAGAGTGATGCCATTTGGATGAAAGAACACCTCAGCTACATTCCAAAGGCTTATAGATTGAGTTGTAGTTGATGTTCATAACTGTAGTTTATTTAGACAAAATTATAGTATATAGTGTCACATGGGAAGAACATAAATGATTTGGATGTGAACATAGGTGGAATAGTTATTAAGTTTGCAGATGACACCAAAATTGGAGGTGTAGTGGACAGCGAAGAAGGTTACCTCAGGGTACAACAGGATCTTGATCAGATTTGAGCTATAGGCAGAATAGGCTGGGGCTGTTTTCCCTGGAGGGTCGAAGGCTGAAGGGTGACCTTATAGAAGTTTACAAAATCATGAGGTGCATGGATAGGATAAATAGATAAGATCCTTCCCCTGGGGTGGGGAGTTCAGAACTAGAGGGCATAGTTTTAGGGTGAGAGGAGAAAGATATAAACAGGACCTTAAGGAGTAACTTTTCCACGCAGAGGGTGGTGCATGTATAGAATGAACTGCCAGCGGAAGTGGTGGAGGTGGGTACATTTACAGCATTTAAAAGACATCTGGATAGGTAAATGAATAGGAAGGGTTTAGGACATGGGCCAAGTGCTAGCAAATGGGACTAGATTAGGTTAGGACATCTGGTTGGCATGGATGAGTTGGACCAAAGGGTCTGTTTCCGTGTGGGCTGTAATCTCTATAATTCTATGTAGAAGGCCTGTTTAAGCAATTATAGTTGGCTAGTTTAATCATAAATTGAGCTAGAATTCAGGAAAGAAGAAGTAATTTACCCAGGTCATACCACAGGTCAAGGACAAGTGTTACAAAAGACAGTGAGACTGAATGCTCTAATAGAACTCACTGTTCCTAAAGCTAAACAAAAACATAGAATGTTACAGTGCAGTACAGGCCCTTCGACCCTCAATGTTGTAGTCATAACATTTTTAGGAATGTGTAGACTTTACCAGAAATTCATGCGTAATAGCTGTGTCTTGAACAAATTTGTTAAAAGAACAAACAAAAATGGCACAGTCAGCAGAACACCATCTCTTGAGAAGCTGAAGGGACAATCTAATAAGAAACAGTGCTGGTTGTCCCTATTTTTCAAGACTTTTCAAATTGGAAATTGATGAAAGTGACTTGAGTGCAGTTTTCTTGCAGGATGAAGAGTCAGCAATAGAAAAGCCAGAAAGACAGGGGATTTAAGATTGACTGGCACTTTAACACTTTGAAGTTTACATCTGACAGTAAAAAAAAATACTAATTCACACTGAGTATAATGAATTGGCCTTCAGTGAAAAGTCGAAAACCAGGAATTCCAGGCTATTTAGATGGAATTTTTTTATTGCAACTATTTAAATTTTATTCACATTGCCGTAAAAGATAATATAATTGATGATACATTGTCCAGAATGATAAGTGCTAGGAATAAGTTAGAAGTTTCAGAAATTCTAAGATCGTAGATTACAATATAAGAATCCAGTAGCACCACTGCAGTTTTGTCTCAAGACCATTTCCTATTGTTCTCAAAAAATAAGTTTGTCACAGTGACATCATAGGCTAGGAAAGCCTCCAAGTCCAACTACGCATCAGTTACATTACCCAACCCTGTAAATGATCTGAGGAAGTGGAAGCTCCATTCCTTTCTGCTTGTTTTGCAGCCAGATTCTACAGCAATCTAACAGGAATCTTCCAAACTGACACCAATATTTAGAAATTAAAAGCTTATGTGAGTTGCACCAAGCGTCATTCACATTCTTGATTTAAGATTCAATTTGTCTGGAGCAGACTCTATCAATTAAACTAATCGTGTCCTCCGACCTGGCCAAGTTCTGGGTTTTCTCCAGGTGGTCCAGTTCCGGCCCACAGTCCAAGATGTGCAGGTTAAGTGGATGGGCTCTGCAAGATGTGTAGGTTAGGTGGATTAGTCACGGGGATTTCAGGATTGTATAATGGGGAGGGTCTGGGTTGGATGCTTTTCGGAGGGGGTATGGCTGAATTGCCTGCTTCCACGCTGTAGGGATTCTATAGTTCCAAGTCAAAATCAAGAGACTGAATAAATTGCACTGGTTAAAAAAGGCTCCTCAAATTATGCACATTTTTATGGAAACAGAGAAATCTGTAGGCATGTCTTAAAACAGATTATATTTGCTAAGAAACTAGCTAGTGAACACTGACAAAAACAATTTTTTCAAGTGGGCTTTAAATGACTTAGAGGTACATGAATGGACATCCTAAAAATTTGTATTTTTGGTAATAGACTCAGAAATATATATCAAGAAATGCTTAATAATTACTTTCATAATACAAAGGAACTGCTTATGCTTATTGCTATTTGTGGGGTTTTGCACATTCCCTATTTTACTGTGGTCAAAAGTATTCATTAGTTGTAGAGAAGCATTTTCAGATGCCCCGAGGTAATGCAATGTATTATGTATGACAATATGGTGACTCTGTTCAAAAGGTGCAAGAGATCCAGCAATGAGGCAAGATGCAAAAATGGAGAATGGCTATTTCATGGCAGGGAGCAGGTGACCAGTACCTATGAATCAGTGCAAGCAGAGAAATGGTAGATTTAGGTGACATAGGGACTATTGGGGCTGGTAGTGTTCAACAGTTTGAAGAAAGAATTAAGTAAATACATTTTCAAAATAAATCATAATGCATTTTGAATATTACAAGAGAAAATATATTTAGAATTTTAAGGCTTATTCAATTTTCAGTTGAACCAAAAATTTATACCATTTACACTATCCACCCCTGTCAAAGGTCTAGGAAAGTGGAAGCTCCGTTCCTTCCTGAACCTTTTGGATAATACAGTTATAGTAACTTGTACTTTTCAAGTTCCAGTTTTGGCTCCATCTTAAACAACATTGATTAATTCAGCATGACAATCTGGAGATTCCTTATGTTTGGTAGGAGTTTAAATGCAACTTCCTACACTCAGACTGTGGCAAAGTAATTGATTAAAACGATAAATTTCAATATCACAATAAACTCTTATTCAGAAGAAAGGGCCACTTGGCTTCGGTGATTTTAAGGAACTCTCAGAGTTCAAGAGAGCAACTAGAACAGGTTCTTAGATCATTCCACTTTTACACTTCGCAACCCAACAAAGTCAAACTTGGCCAAGCGTGACGTACAAGGTAAATTCAGGAGAAGGGACAAGAGCTGAAGGGCAAGTGTTCAGAAATGGTCCATTCACTGAAATGGTAGGAGAGCAAGGAGACCAATTTTCTGATCAAAGCATCAATTTGAGGGGGAAAAATCAACAAAACTGTGTGTGAAGGAAACTGGTAAAGGACCATCAGCAAGTTTCCAGCCCCTTTTCATATCGGAAAAAAAGCTGCCACCTATTTTGTTCTCTCTTATGAAACACAGCCACACATATAAGTGGAAACACAAGAATGCACCGATACCAGATCTTTCTTAACCACCAGCTAGCACACTGCAGCACCAAGATGACCTGATCATTTTCAATCACATAAGGAAATCCCAGCTACAGATATACTAGATTGTGTACAAGTTAGAAATTAGCACACAAACTATATCTATTTTACCTGGCAGAATATCCCACCCCTAGCGGTTTGTGTTGAGTTTTTCTTGGATCTGGGGTGTTCAGGTGTGATGCAGATTTCTGGTTTGCCCCAAACTTCTTGTTTCGCCGTCTCTGTTGCGAGTTCACGTCTCCTGTTCCATCTTCCCCTCTGCTACTTCCCATCTTGCCCTTAAATGGGACATCTATCAGGCCCTGGCACCGTGCCAGCATCTGCTTCCAGGTGGGCTCACAGTCACATGGCACACAATTTTCAAGTAGTGCAGAACCGAATCCCAGCAACTGAAAGTACAGAGCCACTGATATCTGGGCATCTTGTGCAGCATAGGCTACCTGAGGGCACAAAATAGAATGCAGAAGTGAGATACAAACTAAAACCATTACCCAAAACCTGCAAATGTGTCAAAACAAATTACTGTGTGTAATAAGAGACTGGTTGGTGAATACTAGAGACATAAGAACAGGAGCAAGCCATGCAGTCCCTTGTGCCTGTTGTGCCATTAGATTATGGATACCTTTGATATAATCACATGTTTGGTGAACATAAACACACATCAATATCAGATTTAGATCTAACAACTAATACAGCACCCACTGCCATTTTCTGAAAAAAAGCACAACATTTTAGATGACCCTTAGTGCGTGGAAGTGTCTTCTAAACTGAACTCCCGCAATTTTTTTCCCAATACTAGATTCCCCAGGCAGTGGAAATAACTTCTCCAAATCTACCCAATCAGTGCTCTTAATACCTTGAAAACTAGAATTAATTTTACACTTTGTCTTTCAAGTTCCCAAGGATAGGTCCTTAAATTATGTAATCTGTCCTCATCTGTTAACCACTGGAGTCCAGGTCACATTTTTTGTGAATTGATACTACACTCTCTTGAAGGTCAATTTGTCCTTGCTAAGGTGTTTGTTTGTTTGTTTTCAATGTTTCTGAAGTGTCTAACCAGAGCTGTGTATAGCTGTATCATGACTTTTGATAGCTCATACTTTAGTCTTCAAGATAAAACCATTCAACATTTTATTAGCATGTTTTATTATCATTCAGACACATCCTTGATAGCTTCATGATATGCATAAATGGACCTCTGCTGTTTCTCGCTTTTCACCATTTAAAAAAACATTCTGGTCTATGTTTTTTGGCCCAAAGTGGATGACCTCACACTTGCGTATACTAAAATTAATTTGTCACATTTTAATCTCAGTGATACTAACAGTTATTCTCATGTTTAATAGAACAAAAAGATCTAAGGCTCTACACAGGGGTATTAGAAAATGATACCAAGCCACATAATGAGGTATTCATTCAAGTGATAAATGTCTTGCTTAGAGAGGTAGGTTTCAAGGATATCTTAAGGGAAGGAAGCAAGATAGAGAGGAGGAGAAGTGCTGGGAGTGAATACCTGAGCTTAGGGGCTCAGATGCTGAAGACGTGGCCACCAATGGAGGAATGATTCAAGTTCAGAATCCTCCAGTGACCAGAATGAGAAAAGCACAGATGTTCCGGGGCCATGTGGAACCAGAACATTAAATCTTTTTTTAAAACTTTAGTCACTAGGAAGCGGGTATTGCTGCCTGGACTGCATTTGTTGCTCATCCCTCAAAAGGTGGTGGCACCTTCTTGAACCAGTGAAGTCAATTTGCTGTAGATGTACTCAAAATAATGTTAAGGAGGGAATTTCAAGACTCTGAGCCAATGGTACTGAAGGAACAGGGATATATTTCCAAGTCAGGATGGTGTGTGGCTCAGACTAAGATACCTTAATGAATTTCTGCAGAGCGTCGGCATTTTTTACACAATTCGTGTTTCTGGTCTGAAGTGCATTACCCAGAAGTGTGGTCCAGGCAGAGTCAACTGAGGCATTCAAGAGTGCACTGGATGACTAGAATTTTTAGAATTAGAATTAGAATCCCTACAGTGTGGAAACAGGCCCTTTGGCCCAACAAGTCCACACCGACCCTGCGAAGAGTAACTCACCCAGGCCTATTCCCCTACCCTATATTTACCCCTAACTAACCTACTCATCCCTGAACACTATGGGCAATTTAGCATGGCCAATTCACCTAACCTGCACATCTTTGGATTGTGGGAGGAAACCAGTGCACCCGGAAGAAACCCACACAGACATGGGGAGAATGTGCAAACTACACAAAGACAGTTGCCTGAGGCTGGAATCGAACCTGAGTGCCTGGCGCTGTGAGGCAGCAGTGCTAATCACTGAGCCACCATGCCACCCTTAATATTTGAATGTGCAAAGGTATAGGGAAAAAGGCAGATGAATTGCACTAATCTATAATTGCTCATTGTGATTGCACCAGCTGTCGAATGTGCTGAATGACATCCTCCAGCACCATAACAATTTTGCGATTCTACGAACAGGATGGGAGATTTGAGGGAGGGAATTTGAAAATAAGGATGGAAATTGTAAAATCACAATGATGACTGATTGGGACATAGCACTCAGTGAGTACAGGAGCGATAGGGTCTTGATGTGATACAAGACAGAGGCAGTGTAGCTTTAGAAGACCTCAAGTTAAGGGGGGATAGAATGCAAAAAAAACAGCCAGAAGGCAATGGAGCAGCCAAGTCCAAAATTATCAAGATATTAATGAAAGCTTCAGCAGCAAATGAGCTGAAACAAAAGCGAAGTCAGGATATTTTGATACCAATTTCAAATTACTGACTTGGTTATGTTTATTTGGTGAATTCCAACCCTGATGTAAGATGAGCTTCCTTGGGGGTGACTGGCATGATGGCCTTTTCTGGTAGAAATACACAATATTGAACACATTTTCCATGTCCTTATTTTGACCAAAGTCAATTTTTTTCTTGACTTCTCTTCATTCTTTCTCTGATGTAATTGTCAAAGTTTTGTATTGATCGCTTGTAAGTTTCATTTCCTCGTCCCTATTTACACCTCTTACTATCTGTCTTGTCAACTTCTGTTATTCTTTAGAGCACTCCCATTTATCATATCCTATTTTTATGCATTCTTTATTTTTGTTAAGTTTTGTTTCACTTTATTCTTCACTTCTCAAGTCACCCAGGGATTGTATTCCCACCAAATGTTAGTTTTTGAAAATCTCCTAATAACTGACAAGAAGAAATTAGATTAGATTACCTACAGTGTGGAAACAGGCCCTTCGGCCCAACAAGTCCACACCGACCCTCCGAAGAGAAACCCACCCCCTATATTTACCCCTGACTAATCCACCTAACACTATGGACAATTTAGCATGGCCAATTCACCTAACCTGCACATCTTTGGACTGTGGGAGGAAACCGGAGCACCCGGAGGAAACCCATGCAGACACAGGGAAAATGTGCAAACTCCACACAGACAATTGCTCGTGGCGGGAATTGAACCCGGGTCTCTGGCGCTGTGAGGCAGCAGTGCTAACCACTGAGCCACCATGCCACCCACCCTGTTATTTTTAGCCATTTTTAGATCTGTGCACTTTACTGTGGGAAACCTCAGTTTCAACCTGCTGAAGTTGGACTTGCCTAAATCTATCATCTTAGTAGATGGTTTGTATTTCTCCCCTTTCAAATACATTGGACACAACGATATTATTATCACTATTTGATAAATAAGCACACATCAATAAAGCCATTTCTCATTACCAAATCTAATATGGGCTGGCCCTTTTTAGGTCCCTGGAATATATTGTTACAGAAAACTACATAAATAACAGGATAATCCTGCTACTTTTTTAACAGGTGCCTATTTACTTATTCCAATGAAATTTGAACTAAACTCCTTGCATTAAAATCTGTCTGTCTTTACTACATGATAGCCCAATCTCTGGTATTAGTTCTGAGTGAGTTAAAGCAGAGGGCCAAAATGTAACTCCCAACTCAGTCTTAAATCCTTTCCATTTCTTAATTCTACCCATTACATTTTAACTGCCTCTCACATTCGTGATGGGAAATTGTGCCATTTTGACATAGCCTGTGCCAGTGGCTCAATCTTTCCTCATTCAGCTATGGTTTAGCAGTAACACCAAATGTTAGTTTTTGAAAATCTCCTAATAACTGACAAAAAGAAATTAGATTAGATTACCTACAGTGTGGAAACAGGCCCTTCGGCCCAACAAGTCCACACCGACCCTCCGAAGAGAAACCCACCCCCTATATTTACCCCTGACTAATGTATCTAACACTATGGGCAATTTAGCATGGCCAATTCACCTAACCTGCACATCTTTGGACTGTGGGAGGAAACCGGAGCACCCGGAGGAAACCCACGCAGACACAGGGCGAATGTGCAAACTCTGAGTCAGAAAGTCATGGGTTCATGTCTCACTCTAAAAACTTGAGCATAACATTTGAGGGGATATGTACCATCAGAAGTGCTATTTTTTAGGTGAGGTATTAAACCAATGTTCCACATGTACATTCAAATAGATGCAAAGAAGGTCAATTAATTCAGTTGGCTCGATGGTTGGTATGTGATGCAGAGTGATGCCAATAGCGTGAGTTCAATTCCTGTACCGGCTGAGGTTACCCTGAAGGACTCTCCATCTCAGCCTTTCCCCTTGCCTGGTGAGCCTCAGATTATATCATTACCAGTCGTCCCTCTTTAATAGTTACCTGTCTGAAGGTAGAGCAGGCATGTTCTCATTGATCTGCTCAGCATTAATCTCTCAAACAACATTTTTAAAAAAGATAATCTAGTTATTATCTAACAGCTACTTACGAGAGCTTACTGTGCACAAATTGAATGCTGCATTTTCTACATTACAGCAGTGACTTGAGAATACTTCGGAATGTTGAAAGCATTAAAATCATTGTAAAAATGCATATTATTACTGAGATCTTACTGATGTCACCATTTACTGTCATTAAGTATGTGCTCAACAAGGAAATATGACATTCATTTTTTTTTAATAAGCACTTGATGTTATTGAGGGCCAAATTAAGCTGGCATCCTGAACATGGTGACTACTTACATGAATAAAGGATGTTTTATCTGTTAAAAGGTACTAATGTGCTCTGCAGGAACCTAATGAAACCAAACATTTTACAGCCAAAAAAGGAAACGATACAACAGATGATAAGGAAAAGGTCCCTTAAATGAGAAGAGAGGTGTAGAAAGGGAAAACCAAGGGAATTCCAAAGATGAGCACTTGCGCAGCTCAAAACACAGCTTGATTCTACTTTGATTACATACAGTAAAATAAGAGTAAATTAAGGCAAGACACAGCTGCCAAAGGTGGAGCATAGAAAGTCAGATACCATATAATCCCTATGGTGTGGACACAGACCATGTGGCCCAACAAGTCCACACCGACCGTCCAAAGAGTATCACACCCAGACCCATGTCCCTACCCTATAATCCTTCATTTCCCATGATGAATGCATCTAACTTACACATCACTGAACACTATGGGCAATTTAGCATGGCCAATCCACCTAACTGGCACATCTTTGGACTGCAAGAGGAAATCGGAGCATCTGGCAGAAACCCATGCAAACAAAGGGAGAACACGCAAACTCCACACAGACAGTCGCCCGAGGCTGGAATTGAACCCGAGTCACTGGCACTGTGAGGCAGCATTACTAACTACTGAGACACTGTGCCAATGTGTGCAACAGTTGAAGATCACAAGAGACCAGGGTTAGAGGAAAGCAGAATTTTGAGGCAGGTGGTGATGGAGGACATTACAAAAATAGAGATTTAAGGTTTTGGAGGAGTTGAAACACAAAAATGGGAATTTTAAAATCCATGCACCTTGCAGTCAGTGAGCATAGGGATGATGCTTGAGTAAATATGAATTAGGAAACAGGCATAAAGTTACACAGGAACTGGTGTTTACATAGGAAGAAAGGAGATTAATTCTACTTTAGTCTGAAGAAAGGATGGGCTTTCTGCAGCAGATAGGCCAGTGACAGATGATAGCAAGAAAACGGAAGCTGTGATTGGGAATCACCACAGACCTTTCCAAATCTCTGATGAAATGGAACACAAAGGGGCTTACCTCTCAAACAAAGATACATGAATACAAAGTGCTTGCAATATTCCAAATAATTTTATAAACTCTCCTTTAACAAGAGTACCTGTTCGTTGGAGAGTTCTTCTGCCTCCCAATTGCTACACCGCAGATGGAGGGACTTGTCAAGGGTATAATTTAAGATGTCTTGAGCTAAGAACTTCAGACTGGGGGAGCACGCAAAGCTATTCTTCCTGCTGTAACAAAGAAAAGGGGACCTGGATTAATAGCCGAAAACTGCTTTAAATATACATCAACTAAACAGGCAGCAAGGAAACGCTATACAGCAGATTATAATGTAGCATCAAGCATCCTTTAAAAGTATCATAATAAGTTTGAAGTAATTTGAAGTAATACATCCAACCATGTGTGTTTGGAATCTAGATAAAAGGAAGCCAAATAACTCAACCCTCATTGTTCAAAATTCCAATATATCATACCCCTTTGGAATACATTAAACTATTACAGTTTCAATATCAGTCCATAGCACAGAACTCCAACTAAACCAACACCTTTCCCTTTGACTCATGATGAAAAGAATTTCAATGGCCTCTAAACTTTCCCTAATTCGTTCTTATTTTGCAGGATTCAATCAAAGTAAATTCTATTCACTCCAACCTCAATTCCCAATCTCTCACACAGAAACACACATATTTCATTGAAAACTCATTGTAGGTTTCTGTAGAACAGCTGACATTTAAGGGTTGGTTGCCCAGTAGGTATTTTCAATGGTAAAGAGGACTCATTGTTTGATGCATAACAATTTCTACATTACAGCAAAAGTATATTTGCCCTATGAGTGCACAACAAAGTGCAACTGTTTTCTGGATTATTTTCTGACCATTTTTCTCATCAGTAACTGACAATGTCTTTGGTGCAAAATTACACAAAACTTGAGATCATATACTGTAGCATCAGGCACCCTTTAGAAGTACCATAATTACTTCAGATTTCAGTATGAACTTATCCAAGGAATTCACTGCTATACTTTGAAAAGGTCCTCTGCCCTTCCTGCCTGTCTACAAAAGACTGTGTCAGGTCATTGAGTATATTTAAAATGGAGATAGATAGGTTCTTGATTGTAAAGAGAATCAATGGTTCCGGGCAGAAAGTGGGACAATGGGGTTGAGAAACATATCAGCCATGATTGAATGGCGGAGCAGGCTGGATGGGCTGAATGGCCTAATTTCTGCACCTGTGTCTTATGGTCTGAGGATCAAATGCTTCCAAAAGCTGAATTCAAACGTGATAGTTTTATCCAGAGTTTGACTCTGTGAATTACATCAGATTGTGTAGCATTTCCAATGTTCCAAATACCTCAGTATCATTCAGTTGTGTTGAGGAATATGCTTCTACTTTGGTATAAATAAATTTGAAAACCATATACATTTCAAAAGTTGTACCATGTTGAAATTTACAGATTTTTAAAGAGACACTGGGTGTGTGCAAGAGACGGAAAAGTGAATGATTGCTTTCTGAATATACATCAGTTGCAAGCTTTTTGCATACTGCAAAAAGAAACTAAGAGAAAGACTTACCTCGTTTCATATTAATTAAATTTTCAAAAATGTTCAAGCCTATACTATAATAACAGAAAAGATCATTCGAATACATTCATTCCTAACACTCAGGAGAGACAGAAGGACACAAGAGCAAGAGAAAAAGAACAGGAAGCTTCTCTATTTTATAAAGAAAGTTTAAAATGAAACAAAGCTTCTGTTAATGTTAGATTGATCTAGTAAACAGGCATTAATGTTAAGTGTTAATATCAATACTTGGAGTTAAAGAGTAAGCAGGTGAGGGGTGTTAATTGATCAATTTCCCATCCACTCCAAGAGTGTGCAATAACATCTCTGAACAAATTGATTAGAAAATATCTTTCAGAAAGGTTATCCATATCGTCAAAATAGCCCCATGTGTACACACATTGCACATGGCAGGAGTGTTTGTTTTTTTTTATACACTACCTTTTTACTGGAACTAATTACATTGAATCATTAAGATTATTGATGCTATATTACTGTTTGCCTTCTTCAACTGCTGCCTACATTCCAGCACATATCAAGTCCTGTTCAGCTACCACATTAACTGCTGCTGCTGTTGTCATCATATCAAGATGAGGCCATACATGACATCACCAGGCTGGCACTGGAGATTGGAGCTGATGAAGTGAACTTTGCCTCTTTGGCGGAGTAGATTTCTTGATTCATTGAGGAGACAGGGAGAACTGAGACAGTGAACAAATCAATAAGCTCTCTGTTCAGGGAAGGAGCCGTGTCTTGGTCTGGCACGGTGGCTCAGTGGTTAGCACTGCTGCCTCACAATGCCAAGGACTCAGGGTTTGATTCCAGCCTCCAGCGACTGTCTTTGTGGAGTTTGCATATTCTCCCTGCATCTGTGTGGGTTTCCTCCGGGTGCTCCGGTTTCATCCCACGGTCCTAATGTGCAGGTTAGGTGAATTGGCCATGCTAAATTGCCCGTAGTGTTCAGGGATATGTGGGTTAGATGCATTAGTCAGGGGAAAGGTTAAGTAATAGGGTAGGGGAATGGGTCTGGGTGGGATACTCTTCAGAGGGTCAGTGGGGACTTGTTGGGCCAAATGGCCTGTTTCCACACTATAGGGATTCTCTGAACTCACCTTCAAGTTTGGATCCAGTTAATATTTCCTCGCGTGGGACAGATAGAAAGGGAGGGTAGCAACAGGAAAAGTCCCCTGGCTATGGGGCAAGTGAGATGAAGTGGGAAGTTTGGATGGAAGACAAATTGATGAACAAGAGGCGAGAGGCAAAGATACAGGGTTCGAGCAGGCCGTTTAGTGCAAGGCTGACAAAAACAGTATCGTAGAAGGGTTGGGAATGTAATAATAGTGAGATGGTGGAGGAGAAACATGAAATGGAGGACAACATGTAACGGTTGAGGCCATATTTTCCACACAACCATCAGTCTGATGCATCAGATAGCTGTTGCCTGCTTTTCCCATCGTAATTCGCCATAATGCCCGTTCCTCCTATCACTGTTCCCAAGCCCTCACTTACTGAGATTAAGTGAAATGAAACAAAGTACTGTGGATGCTGGAGATCTGAAACAAAAACAGAAATTGCTAAAGAAACTCAGTGGATCTGGCAGCACTTGTGGAGAGAAAACGGGGTCACTGGGTTTAAAACTTTAACTCTGTTTTCTCTTGATAGATGCTGCCAGACCTGCTAGGTTTGTCCAGCAATTTCTGTTTTTGATTAAGTAAAAAGGATCTATTCTTGGTCATTCCATTAAGCATGAAAGGAACTGAATACATATCATCACAATCAAGCTGACAGCATAGCATGCTTCAATAGCCCAATAACATTTGTGTAATTTTTCCCATTTGCATAAGTTGGGAAATGGACAATTAAAATGAACCATACTCCATAAGATTTATAAATTAATCATTTACAGCTAGGTTTGTAGACATTCTTTACAAGCATAAAAATTATTGGACTAACATCACTTATATCAGACTCCAACAGTACCAATAATCCAGATAGTTACTGGGGTATTAAAATGCTTTCCTCAATTTAAAGTCTGTGTAGAGACGATTAATTATTATGGGTCAATGTGAATTCAGTTTTCTAAGGCCTTTTGTAATCTGTTATAGAACCACTTGAAAAAAAAAAGGATTCCCACATCTATAATGTTTAAAAGCCAATTTAGAGCACTGAACAGTAAATTTGAATATCTCTGCTTCCTCACTCTCCACGGGAGTTGTACCGGAGGATTGGAGGGAGGCGAATGTTGTTCCGCTTTTCAAGACGGGGAATAGGGAAATCCATTCATTTAATTCAATTTTGTTTGAGAGACAATAATTTTTTTGAGAGCATGTTGTTCGATGGGCAATTAGCTTTCCAGGAGTTTCTTTCTATGGCAGTTACTCTCTGACCCATTTTCAAAATGGCTGCCTTCTTATACCTGCCAACATTGGATCGTCTCATTGGTTTGATGCTGGCAAATCAATAAATTCAAACTCAATTATGCTTTAGTATCCTGGGGCATAGTTTAAACTGATGGGTTAAATTTGAATAGTTGTCAAAACAATAACCAAAACTCAGGTATCCATTTCACAGCCAAATGTTACATATTTTCAATTTTCCACTATACTCTGGGACTGCCGACTGGCTGTATACACTGGTGCTAATAATCTCTCAGTTCAGAATATCACTCTCTCTCTCTTAAAGGTACAGTGCACACCTTCAACTTCATAACAGTACTTAAAAATTGATAAGGGACCAGAAGTGATGAGACGCATCTGAGAATATTATAGGGAGTGAGACTGGAAACTGCAGAGGCACTGGCAACAATCTTTCAATCTTCCCTGGATTCAATGATCATGCCGGAGGCCTGGAAATTTTCAAAAGTAACACCCTTGTTCAAACATGTGTGTATGGATAAGCCTAGCAACTACAGTCCAGTAACTTTAGTGGCAGGGAAATTTCTTGAAACAATTATTTGGAATAGAAGTAATAGTCACATAGGAAGGTGTGAGTTAATTAAAAAGAGCTGGTATACATGGCCTTCTAGAAGGCATTTGATACAGTATTAAATAGCAGACCTGTAAGAAAACTTGTAGCTCATGGAATAAACAGAATAGTAGCAACATGGATACAAATTGGCTTAAGGATAGGAAATAAAAGAGTAATAATTAACAGATTTTCCAGGCTGGAGGAAGATTTGTGTTGGAGTTCCCAAGGGATCAATCTTGGACCCTTGCATTTCCTGATATATATTACTGATCTTGATCTTGGTGCACAGGGGACGATTTCCAAGTTGTGAATGATGCGAAATTTGGAAGTACTATAATATGAGGAAGACTAGGTAAAACTCCAAAAAGGACAGTGACAAGTCGGTGGAGTGGATAAATGCATGGCAGGTGAATTTCAATGTAGAAAAGTAAGGTGATAGATTTTGGGAGAAAGAACATAGGAATAGAGTATGAAATAAAGATTTACAAGGATGTTGCCAGGGTTGGAGGATTTGAGTTATAGGGAGAAGCTGAACAAGCTGGGGCTGTTTTCCCTGGAGCGTCGGAGGCTGAGGGGTGACCTTACAGGGATTTACAAAATTATGAGGGGCATGGATAGGATAAATAGGCAAAGTCTTTTCCCTGGGGTCGGGGAGTCCAGAACTAGAGGACATAGGTTTAGGGTGAGAGGCGAAAGATATACAAGAGACCTAAGGGGCAACCTTTTTCACGCAGAGGGCGGTACGTCTATGGAGTGAGCTGCCAGAGGATGTAGTGGAGGCTGGTACAATTGCAACATTTAAGAGACATTTGGATGGGTATTTGAATAGGAAGGGTTTGGAGGGATATGGGCCGGGCGCTGGCAGATGGGACTAGATTTGGTTGGGATATCTGGTCGGCATGTCAAAGCTGGTGTATTTACATGCAAATAGTCACGAACAGGGACAGGTCGGATAAAGAAAGCAGTTTGTAAAATGTACAGTACCCTCAGTTTTATTAATAGGGCCAGAGAGTACAGAAGCAACGAAGTGATGCTGAATGTGTATCAGACCTGTTGGACCACAACTGCAATAGTGCATACAGTTCTAGATGCCGTGCAAAAGACAGGATGCGAACACATTGGAGAAAGCAGTTTATGAGAGTGGTTCCAGGGATGAGGAACTTCAGTTATCAAGATAGATTGGAGAAGTTGTGACGTTTCCTTTGGACAGGTGATGGTTAAGAAGAGATTTAGTAGCTGAAGGTAAATTGTTCCCTCTCATTAAAGTATTGAAAACAAGAGGGAAAGGCTATAAAGTTACTTGTAAAAATTAAATGTGACATGAAAAAAAATTGAATGCTTCACCATCTGAAGCATACTGCCTGAAGTGTAGTGGAGGCAGGTTCAATTAAGCATTCGAGAGGACATTAAATTATTATTTAAATAGAAACAATGTGGAATAGCATGGCAAAATAGAACAGACTGTCACCACTTCATCAGTCACAGTTCAGATATGATGGTCCTTTTGTACTATAACAATTCTGTAATTCTAAATTTAGCATTGCATTACTCAACAAGGTTGTGAGTGAGTCTGTCTGTAGAATTTGTGATTCAGTTTACAGAGGAACCTCAATTATTCAAGTATCTCATTCGGTTAATCGAATTCTAGATAATCAAATGCCAGATAACATAGTCTAGCCAAACATCGGGACCATGCGATCTTGCCGGATAATCCGATATTCAAATAACTGAATACGAAATAATCGAGGTTTCTCTGTATATGAAACCAATTATTACAGAAGTTAAAGTTCATCTCTAGATTAGCTTAAAACACCAAACAGAAGGATATTTTTTAAAAAACCTAAGTCAATTTTGAAAACAGACATGCATAACCTCAGAAAGAGGGAGAAAGAAAATTCTCAATTCTGCAGAAAATAATAAAAGTTTTTACAAACATTATTTCATAGGCTGTTCACTGGACATCTATAGGCCATCACTGGAGGTAGTAGTTTTGAGCTGCCTTATTGAACTTCTGCAGCCCTTAGGTCCACTTGCAAAGTTATCAGGAAGATATTTCCAGGATTTGGCCCAGTAATAGTAAAGGAACAGTGATATGTTTTCAAGTCAGAATGGTGAGTGGCTTGGAGGGGAACTTGCAATTTGAACTAAAGGGCACTATTCAGCCTCCTGACTATGTTCCACAATTCAATGACATAATGTCAGAAGTCACACAACAATAGATTATAATCCAATAGGTTTATTTGAAATCACAAGCCTTCCGACACTTCACCTGATGAAGCAGCAGCGCTCCAAAAACGTGATTTCAAATAAGCCTGTTAGAATATAAACTAGTGCCATGTAACTTCCGATTTTGTCCAACCTAGTGCAACACTGGTACTTCCACATCAATGAAATAACTGTTGACCTGTATGTTAACTACATCTGTAATCTTTGCCTAACAAAAACTTGTTGATGCCAATTCTGAAAGTTTCCACTGGCTTTCCAAAGGCTTTTCTTTCAACTTTATTGTGAAGGCATGTTTCCTGACATCAACTCATTTTAAATCCTGATTTTAAGATATGGCTCCTCATTCTAGAATCTACTACCAAACCCCTTAATTCCATTATACCTTGGCTTTCCATAAGCAACCAAATATAGACTTAGTCTTTGCAATCTGTCCTCATAATTCAACCCATCACGAACCTCTGGCGCATGGCCAAGTATCTCACATCCAAGCAGCCCCTGACCATAATGCAGTAATCTCGGAATAACTTGCAGCCATCTTCGAAAGCATCAACACCAACTTTTAGAACACTACCATTCCCCAGTAGGTCGAGCAAAGTTTTCGGCATCAAGCGACCATCCCTGATCATCTGGGGCATGCGGACAAGAAGGCAGAAGCCACTGTAAGATGCAAGCTGAAGGAGAGACACTGGGTTTGGTTTCCCCTTTATAGAAATCTGAAAAATAATTTCAAGATAGCAAGTCAAATAAATGTAATTGTTGCCAGGGTTAAACTAAAAGATTAAACATTCCAGAGACAGAAATATAACCTACAAAAACAAATCAGTTAAATCCAGTCTACTCACTCTTTCAGAAGTGCAAGTTATGCTAACTTCCATCCCAATAACTGCATTATACATGCTTTCAATGTAACCAAATTTCCCAAGGTACTTTACAGAAGCTTTGTCAAACAACATTTGACATCAAGTCTCAAGACCAGAAAGCTTATTAAACACAGGTAGATATGATTGAAGACCTAAAAGGCGACAGACAGACAGGTTTGAGGAAAGATTGCCAAATGTCAAGGATGAGGAAGTTGAAGACAGCCACCAAAAGTGGAGTGCAGGGATATGAGGATGTACAAGAGGCCAGAACTGGGAGGAGCACAGACAGTAGAAGGCTATAGGACTGGAGGAAATTACAGAAATAGGAGTGAGTGAAGCTAAAGGGATTTGGACAATGTCGAGATGGTTTTGATCCATCAGGAGTTAAGATAGGCTTATGAACATACCGTCAAAGGATGAACTGGACTGATGCAAGGTACGGTACAGGGAGCAGACCTTGAGTGAACAAAGGGTGATAGCTCAACCAAGAGAGTATCAGGATAGTTGAGGTAACAAAGAGGTGGTAGGGGTTTCTGGAAATGAGAGGTCTTTTACTTAAGCACCCTGCAGACTATGTTTTCTAACTGCACATTCCAACTTTGTTAACATCAGTGCTGTGCTCTGGTTTTAGAGGCAGTGCCTGACATACAATACTCACAACTCAGTCTATCCTCTCCATAGCACCTTGCATTTAGTAAATGCTGCTTTTGGGTGCTATGGTTGCTGCAGGCTGACAGATGGACAGCAAGGCACTAAGGGTGACACGGCTGACCATTCCTTGAGCTGGTAATAAAATATTTCACTCCATCGTGGGGCTTTACAAAATTGGGTTACATACTTGAAAACTTGTGGAGAAAGCCTGGGATTTAGCACATGGTTTTGTCTAGGTAAGGGGAAGTTAGATAAACATAGCGGAGAATGCAATAGAGGTCAAATGAAGTAAGGTGTGAAGACATTCATGTGGAGTATAAATCCGCTAAACTAAATGATTTATTTTCATGTAGTTCTATGCATGGAAGTTCAGGGTCAACTTAGAAGACACAACTGGAAGCAGTTTACTTCAACTTTAGAAACTGGCCAAGGAGAGAGATGGAGTCAGTAGCAAGATAACTGAGTTTATGGGGGGACTGAAAGCAATGTTTTAGTCTTTCCAATAGTTAGTTGGAGGGTATCATTGATCAGTTAAGGAACAAGACAAGTCAGTTTACTTGCATGCATGTGCAACTCCAAGCATTAGAGTCAGTCTTCAGCAATACCAGACCACAGGCCTTGGAAAGTCCATTTTCCAAAGGCAGTGTGCTCCACAGTATCCAGGTACCAACAATTTAAAATGCACCGTTTTATTGTCCATTTCTGGAATTTTTTTCTACAATATTTAGTACATTTTTCAATAAGACTGATCAGTGGGTTGTACTCTCCTCTCTCAAGCTGCAAGGTTGGGGCTTTGAAGCTGACTCCAGAGTTCAGCACAAGGAGGCATGGCTGAAGTGATATCCTCTGAATCAGCATTAAACTGAAGCCTTGTGTGTCCTCAGATAGACATGAAAGATCTCTTAGCACTACTAAGGAATTCTCGCTAGCATCCTAGCCAATATTAATGGCTCAATCAGCATCACTAAAGAAAACATAATCTGTTTAGCTATTACCAAATTTGTAGCAGTCCGTGTGCAAGTTGATTACTGTTTTCCCATATTCAAACTATGACTGCACTTCGAAAGAACAAGTACTTTGTCCACTATGAAGCACTGCAAAAATGGAGGAGCTGCATTATAAGCAGAGATACAGTCGGTAACACAGAGTGCTGAGGGAAGGTTTCTCTATAAAACATGTTTTTCAGACGGGACATGACAACTCTGGAGGAAATGGGACTTGAACCCTGGCCTCCTGGTCCAGAGATGGAGACACTGTCACTGCATCACAAGAGCCCCTGTGGGAATGTATTATTCTGTGACAGAGTGAACGAGCTGGATTAACATCAGTAGGTACAGTCAGTAAAACAGGGTGCTGAGGGATGCATCACTGAGTGACCATGTAGGGGAGCTGATTAAAATCAATAGAGATACAGCCGGTAACACAGCATTCTTGGGGACAGGTGACTGAGTGAGTCAGGGACCTGGAAATATAATTCTTAAATTTTACCACCTAATTTCAAGTAATTTGCTTTCAATCCCATGTGGGAAGTGCAGAGCAACAGAAATCGACAGATGTTATCAATACCACTTACCCATTCACAGTCAATTCCTATGAGAGGGTAATTATCCAGTTCTGACTTCAGCAATGGCCAGGCTTGCTCCCATTCATCCTCTGACTCCACTATGAAGGCATCTGCAGAGAGCAGTTTTCCCACCAGCAAACTGGGATTGACAAAATCGTCTGTATTATCTATTTGGCAAGATTCCTCTCCATCAGTCTGTGTGGTTTCCTCTCTTTCCACACCCTCTTCATTCTGGTTCGCAAGAGCCTTCTTCCATTTGGGACTTTTAAAGGCTTTCCACAAGTACAGGCAGCCAACAGCAGTACCCAGTAACGTGGCTGCTGTCACCACTAAGGCTTGCGGCCGGGACATGGTTTACCAATCTCCTTGAGGATCTGACTCCGTCCACACATTACTTGTCAGATGGAAGGGACAGGGTGCAGCTTCCTACAGAACAATGTCCTTAGTCGAAGCTCGAAGCACTCCAAACAAAGCTACCTGCTTTACAATTTTCCAAAGAACATGATCATCAGGCTGTAAAATAAAAAAAAACTTTAGTGTCCTTTCTTTGGCGCACTACAGAATCAGAGGTTCGGTTTGCGTTAGCTGGTTTGGAATGCAAAGTGAAAGCAACAGTGCAAGTTTAACTTCCACACTGGCTAAAGTTACCATGAAGGTCCCACCTTCTCAATCTTGCCCTTCACCTGAGGCGTGATGATCCTCAGGTTAAACTGCCTGTCATGAGTGCAACGTTATTCCAAAACCTATTGTCGAGCTAAATGCCTAAGTGATTCCCTATTGTATATCTCACCCAAGTCCTTACAATCCATTTTTAATATCCAGGCAAGTATACTCTGGTATTCTGTTCCTGTTCCCTTTTTATAAAGTTGGTGGCCCTTTGCTAATTTCTAAAATACTTCCAGTTCTTGCACTTGCTCCTGCTCTTTGCAAAATTTTAAGCTAGTTTTAATCTAACACAATCCTTAGGTTCCTCAGCAGCTGATGGATGGATCTTACTGAGTTTTTGTTCTTGAATAGAATATGTTATTGGTAAAGTTTCTTTAAATGCTTCCCTCTGTTATTTACCCAATTAAGCTCTCCCCTCATGTTTACATTCCAGTATAATCTATTCTTAATGTTATGATCATTATTTCACAACCGATTTTTAATATGAAATTACTGATGAACTCTCCTTCATTGCACATTACTGGGTCTAAAATAGCGTCATCTCATTTGTTCTTCAACATACAGTTCCAGGAATATGTTATGATAGTATTTTACAAGTACGTTAAGGCCTTTGCTAATTTGATTTATCTAATTGATATGAAGTCTAAAATCCCTCACAGTTAGTACATTGCCTTTGTTATAAGCTCCAATTATTTCCTGCTTAATACTCTGCCCAACATTGTAACTACTTTGATGAAGCCCATAAACTACTTCCACCAAATGTTTTGGATGGGCTGGGGGGGTGGGGGGAGTGAGGGAGTGAGTGTG
>NC_057719.1:81068715-81071634 GCF_004010195.1 Chiloscyllium plagiosum
GAGGGGTGGGCGGGCGGGGTGAGAGGTAAAGATTGAGGGGTGGGCGGGCGGGGCGAGAGGTAAAGATTGAGGTGTGGGCGGGCAGGATTGAGGGGTGGGTGGGCAGGGTGAGAGGTCAAGATTGAGGAGTGGGCAGGCAGGCAGGGGTGCGGAGGCTCGTGCACGGTGTGCTGCTGCCTTGTCTCCTGAATGGGGGAAAAACTTACCTGAAAACTCCAAGCCCAGAGGGAATCAATTAACCGAATAATCAATTATCGGAACAAAATAGTGTCCACCCACCTCGTTCAGATAATCGACGATCCTCTGCACATGGAAAGATACAGCAAAGCATCCACAGATACTGCCTGAGGCTAACAGGATACCAGCATAATAGACACAGAGCATTGATGATTAGTGTAAGGCGGGTGGGGGACATTAGTAATGTCTACTGTCCGCCGGAGTGTCTGAGTCCAGCCATCACCTTCAATAGAAATGTTATCTACCTGAGACTGCTTGTATACAAGTGTTAATACTTCAGACCTGCAGTAATGGAAATGATCACGACCACTGAAACTGACAATGATTTTGTAACGTTCTCTGTAGCTGACAGCTGTGCTGACGATCGTGTGTGTCTCTCTCTCTCTCTCTCTCTCTCTCCCCCCGGAGTTCGGGTTTCTTTGTACAATAAACTCTGTCGTTGAATCCCAATTCTGACTCCGAGACTGGTGATTTTTCCCACAACAACTGGCACTGTGCGCAGGGTCTCCTATTCCTGGTGTTCTGGTCAAAGGCCACAATCGGAGGCTGGGGTAAGAGATATTTTGAATCTGCAAATGGGAAGAGTCAGACTGGGCCAAAGACAGTTTATAGGGTATATCATTGTAGTGTGTAACCTGTGTGATAGTACTGGGTTGTGTATAAGTGCAGGTATATGGAGTGTAAGTGGGAAAGTGTACTAACTGGTGTGATAAGCAGTTGCTTGTGCTGAAACGACTAGAGGACAAGGTAGTGCCTGCCTCAAAAACTGCCCTAAACCAGTTATTAAGAGGGATAGCCCCCTCCCCATGCAATGGTTGGGAATTGAAGTGGGAATTGTGGCACCAAGGGCACTAGGAGTTGTGAAGCACAAGTGGCAATGTTGGTTAACATTGGACTCTGCAGTGGCGAGCAATGCAGAGTCCAGTTAGAGCCTAGTTGAAGGTTGGGTGCTGTCTGTTATTGTGTTACTCTGACCAAGAGCCAAACTCCAGTTTGAGCAGCACATTACCAAGGTGGGAAGCGTGGACACTGAGTAATTGAGATACCCTGTCTGTCTGTAGCAGAATGACACAGCTTAAATAGTGGTGGTGGTCGGGAGGGTATAAAGTCCCTCCGATAGAGAGCACATCAGGCTTGAGGTAGGTTTCTGGGCCGATTGGGTGGTGTTGGAACAGTCGAGGTGGCAGGAATGGTAGAGGTATCCTGGAAGAGAGTACATCCTACTGAACCAACATTCCCAGCTGACCTGTAGGTGCCGACTAGTAGTGATGGCCAGGAGGGTAGAGAGCACACCTTGCTAGGAGGCTGCTACCACCATACGGACAGTGCTGGGACAATATTAGTTGCCAGGGGATAGAGATGTCCCACTGGTTAAGGACACTTTACTGTTGGTGGTATCCGGGGGGTACACAATCTGTGAGAAGGCAGATCAGGATTTTAAAGAGAATACTGCAGGTTCCCTTATTGAGAAATACAAGGCAGGCAGACGAGCGCTGACAGAACAGATGAAGAAAGGGGAGTTGGGATCCATCTTAGACATTAGTACAGCAGCGGAATTGGATGACAAAGAAAAACGAAATAAAACTAAAAAGATAGGGGTAATGTTAGTGTACCAATGAGCAGGCCTAATTGAATAAGTAGATGCCTCCACTAGCAGGTGGGGAAAAGGCCAAGAATGAATTGAGGAGCTGGAGGATAGGATAAAGGAGCTAGAACAAAGATTAGAAAAAGTACAGGAGGAAAGGGAGACGGACTCTCTCCCCTCCTACAAAACAGTACAGCAGAGACGAACTGCTCCCTCAGCAAAGCAAGAGCTGTAACAATATAATTAGATTAGATTAGATTACATTACATTACAGTGTGGAAACAGGCCCTTCGGCCCAACAAGTCCACACCGACCCGCCGAAGCGCAACCCACCCATACCCCTACATTTACCCCTTACCTAACACTACGGGCAATTTAGCATGGCCAATTCACCTGACCTGCACATCTTTGGACTGTGGGAGGAAACCGGAGCACCCGGAGGAAACCCACGCAGACACGGGGAGAACGTGCAAACTCCTGAGGCGGGAATTGAACCCGGGTCTCAGGCGCTGTGAGGCAGCAGTGCTAACCACTGTGCCACCGTGCCGCCCACAATCTAGCACCAGTCACTGGGGGGGGGGGGGACACAGAGTTGCAGACTATAAACCCTTTACCCGAGGAGAAAGGCAACAGATCCTGGGCTCCCTGGGCTAATTACAGCCCCGAAATGCAAACACGATGTTCTGGGAAGAGCTAGGCAATATATGGGCAGGGCACTGACTGCACTTGAGGGATATATACCAGCTGGAGGAGAAAGTGAGGTCTGCAGACGCTGGAGATCAAAGCTGAAACTTTATTGCTGGAACAGCACAGCAGGTCAGGCAGCATCTAGGGAACAGAAGATTCGACGTTTCGGGCACATGCCCTTCTTCAGGAATGAGCAGAGAGTGTTCAGCAGGAGAAGATAAAAGGTAGGGAGGAGAGAGGGACTCACTGAAATCTTTGTAGAGAGAGGCAGAGAGCTTCTTCAAGGAAGGCATCCTTGTAAGAGGATTCGCAGTAGGTTGAAATCTTCGAGGAGAAAGTGAGATCTGCAGATGCTGGAGATCAAAGTTGAAACTTTATTGCTGGAACAGCACAGCAGGTCAGGCAGCATC